>NC_057799.1:258266225-258288576 GCF_018294505.1 Triticum aestivum | reverse complement strand
GGCGGGCTCGGGCGGCGGCAGTGAGGTCGAGGGCGGCGACGGTGAGGTCGAGAGCGGCGGCGGGCGGCGGCGGTGAGGTTGAGGGCGGCCTCGGGCGGCGGCGGTGAGGGCAGGCTTGGGCTCGGGCGGCGGCAACAGAGGAGTAGGGGAACAGGGGGGAAGGAGGACTTAGCAAAATTTTGAGCCCGCGGGTGGTTAAGTCAAACTAGCAGTAGCGCTCTTAAGGAAATGCGCTATAGCTAATTTAGCTATAGCGCCTTTTAGAAAAAAACGCTACTGCTAAAAAGGAAGCAGTTATTTCTTTTGTTTATCCGAATATCAGTAGCGCTTTGTCCTGGAAAAACGCTATAACTCTAAGCATGTAAAAACATCAAAAATATACATTGGTCATCATTGATCTTTTTGTGTAGAATCTAAATAGTCAACATGAATCTTCACCGTACCTGTATAGGCACAGGCGAAGATTCATATTGAAGCCACAAATCCTACACATATAGTTCAATGAAGACCAAGTGCTCGAGATAGTTTGAGAAGTAACATATTTAAGGTGGTAAACACATTGTTCGCTTAGCAGTATGGGACTAAACTTAATTAGTTGCAGTGATACTTAGCAGCAGCGAGTTTTGAAGAAAAACGCTCCTACTGAGTACTTTAGCAGTAGCGCGTCCAGGAGAAGGGTGCTACTACTATATCTAGCCTGGAGGCAATGCCGTGGCAATTATAGTAGTAGCGCTTGTTTCACCTAGAGCGCTACTACTATCGGGATGTTAGTAGCGCGGTTTCCTGGAGCTCGCTACTGCTAATTAGCAGTAGCGTTTGTTTTTAAACCACGCTGCTACTAAGATTCTGTGTATAAGGTTTTCCCTAGTAGTGGCAATTCCAGGCCCGAGAAATACTTCTCCATCTTGCACACCTCCGCGAGGTATGCCTCCATGTGCTCGTACTTTGGCTCATATACTTTGTTGGAGAAGTTGATGGGGAGCTGCGAGTCGCCCTTGATGGTGAGACATCTCACCCCCAAGGCCACCGCAGCCCTGAGGCCAGCTATGAGGCCCTCGTACTCTGCTATGTAATTGGAGACCTTCTCGCCCTACTGGAAGCAGAGCTGCACGGCATAGTAGAGCTTGTCCTGGGTGGGCGAGATGAGCACCGCTCCAGCCCCCGCGCCCTGGCATGAGAACGCGCCATCGAAGTACATGACCCAGCCGTCCGGCGCTTCGCTCCCTGGAGATAGGGATTGGTTCTCGCCTGCTTCGAGCTCTGGGGCGTCAGTCCATTCCGCCACAAAGTCTGCAAGCGCAGCCCCCTTGATGACCCTGGTCGTGCTGAACTCTAAGTCAAACGCTTGCAGCTCGATGTTCCATTCAGCGACTCGCCCGGCAGCATTGGGGCTCCTGAGCACTCTTTCCAGCGGGTAAGCCGAGACGACCTTGATGGGGTGACCCTGGAAGTAGTGGCGCAGCTTGCGTGAGCCACCAGGAGCGTGAGTAGGATCTTCCGAGGCATGGGGTATCGTGCCCTCGCATCCCGCAGCACTGTGCTGACGAAGTACACCAGATGCTCGACGAGGGCGGGAGAGCTGATGGAGTCTTAGGCCTCCGGGGGTTGAGGTGTCTCTTCGGGGTCTTCGGCTTCAGGGGCTTGGTGGTCTGTCGGAGTAGTCGCTGCTTCGGGAGCTTCGCCTTGGTGCCGTGTCGCTTCGTCCGGCCTAGAGGTTCCACTTGGCGGGCCCTTGACTTGGCGCTCTTCTCTGAGGGCCACCAGCGCTGCGCTGGCAGAGTGGGGTGTGGCAAACAAATAGAGCACCAAGGGCTCGAGAGGTCGAGGCGCCACCATCACTGGCAGGCTGGTCAGGTATCTCTTGAGGTCTTGAAATGCTTGGTCGGCCTCCGGGGTCCACTCGAATGGGCCTTTCTTCTTCATCAGCTTGTAGAACGGTAGGGCATGCTCTCCCAGCTTGGAGATAAAGCGCCCCAACGCTGTCACGCGACCGACAAGCTTCTGCATCTCCTTGAGGGTCTGCGGTGGGCTCATGTCTTCGATTGCCTTAACCTTCTCTGGGTTCGCCTCGATCCCTCTGTGGGATACGAGGAAACCCAGCAGCTTGCCGGAAGGAACACCGAACACGCACTTCTCCAGGTTGAGCCGCAAGTTCACCTGGCGTAGGCTCGCGAAAGTCTCCTCCGGGTCTTGGATCAAGGTTCTCGCCTCCCGAGACTTCACCACAATGTCGTCGACGTAGGCCTCCACGTTCCTCCCGAGCTGCCACCCTAAGGCGATGTGCATCAGCCGCTGGAAGGTCGCTCCCGCGTTGCGCAGTCCGAAAGGCATGCAAGTATAGCAGTACACCCCACACGGGGTCAGGAAGGCGGTCTTCTCCACATCTTCTACCGCCATTTTGATCTGGTGATAGCCTGAGAACGCATCCAGCAACGGGGTTCGGCGGTGGAGTCGACGATCTCGTCGATACGTGGAAGTGGGAACGGATCTTGGGGGCAGGCCTTGTTGAGGTTGGTGAAGTCGACACACATGCGCTCCTTCCCGCCTTTCTTCGGCACAACAACGGGGTTCGCCAGCCACTCGGGGTACCGAACCTCGCAAATGGCACCCGCCGCCTCCAGCTTGCGGGTTTCTTGGATGATGAAGGCCTGCTTCTCCGTGGACTGTCGCCTCGCCCGCTGCTTCACAGGGCACACGTTGGGGCACACCTTTAAGTGATGCTCAATCACCTCTCTCGGGACCCCCACCAGCTGTTTGGGTTCCCATGTGAATATCTCCATGTTTGCGCGTAAGAACTTCACCAATGCTTCCTCTTGATCAGGGTCGAGGTCGGCACCTATGGTAAAGGTGGCTCCTGAGGACCCGTCTTCATCGACTGGCACCTGCTTGGTTTTTGCCTTGTCTTGAGTGAACAACTGCTTCTTCTTGGTTGGTGCGGCTCCCTTGGCCTTGGAGGTGTCCGCGTCGGCGGGCTGCGCCGTTGGAGCGGTCTTGAGGACAAGCTTGAGCATCATTAGGGCTTCCTTGGTGTCCCCAACTACTGTGAGGACACCCTTTCTCCCGGGCATCTTCATGAGGTTGTAGGCCGGATGGGTCGCCGCCATGAACTGAGCTAGGGCCGCGTACCCGAGGATGGTGTTATACGGGAGGCCGATGCGGGCGACGTCGAAGTTGACCAGCTTGGTGCGGTAGTTGTCGCGCGTGCCGAAGGTGACAGGAAGGCGGATCTGTCCCAGGGAGTGGGCGGTGCCGCCGCCGACCTCTGAGAAAGGCTTGATGAGGCGGAGCCGCTTGAGTGGTACGTGAAGAAGGCTGAAGGCCTCCACAGAGAGCAAGTTGAGGCCGGTGCTGCCGTCGATGAGGGTCTTGGTGACGGCCACGTTGCAGATGGTGGGCGTGCAAAGCATTGGGAGCATACCCGAGCCGGTGGTGGAGACGGGATGATCCCCTGAGTCGAAGGTGAGGTTGGCCTCGGGCGCGGCCCAGCCCGGGGGAGCCCCCGAGCGCTTGGAAGTGGTGCTGATCTGGCGAAGGAATGGCTTGATGTGACGACCCGAGGCTGGTGCCTGCGAGCCGCCGAGGAGGGCCACGACCGCGTGATGCGCCGGTGCCGCGTAGTATGCAACAAATAGACCGCGCAGCTCCTCCCAAGATGCCACCGTGGATCCGGGGAGGTTGAGCAGCCAGGCGCGCGGTGCGCCAGTGAGGGCCATGGGAAGCCAGTTGGCCATGACCTTGTCGTCGCCCCCGCCCTTAAGGACGGCTTCCTCGTACGCCAGCAAGAATGCCGACGGGTCCGCCGCGCCGTCGTAGCACGGCGGCATCTCCGGCTTTAACTTGGGTGGCCACTACACCTGCCGCAAGGCGGGAGCAAGGGCTCGGAGCCCCCAGGCGTCACCGTGGGTGCCCGTAGATCCAGCCGGAAGAGCGGCACCAGCCATGGAGAATGGGCGTGAAGATGGTGGAGCGTGAGTCGACGGAGGAAAACTCCGGCGCACCCCTACCTGGCGTGCCAAATGTCGGATTTAGGGTTCTGGCAAAACCCTTGAGGTTCGAACACTCGGGTGCGCACGAAGATCTCTCCTCTCCCATGCTCTCACACTCCATGATCCCACAGACTAGCTCGCCGAACCCAAAGAACACGAGGACACAAGATTTATACTGGTTCAGGCCACCGTTGTGGTGTAATACCCTACTCCAGTGTGGTGATGGTGGATTGCCTCTTGGGCTGAGGATGAACAGTACAAGGGAAGAATAGCCTCCTGAGGAGAGGTGTTCTTGTGCTTGATGAGCTGGTGTGTGGATGAGGATCGCTCAAGATGAGTTCTGGTGGGTGAGGATCCGATCTCCCATCCTACTTTGGTGACTAGTCCTATTTATAGAGGCCCTGGTCCTCTTGCCAAATATTGAGTGGGAAGGGATGCCACAACGGCCAATTTGAAAAGGGACAACTAGTACAAGCTATCTTGACAAAAGTAGTCTTCTCCTGCCAAAGGCTCTGGTGGTGACGCTGTCACATCCCTAGTTCTGGTTTGCTCTAGGCTAGCTAGTCATGTGTGCATCATGTTTAAGTTTCAATGAATTTGAAATGGGGATGAACAAACCCTAGCACCAAATGAACTCAACTAGAGTCAAATTCAAATGTTTTCAATGAACCCAAAATGCCCTTTGGAAATGTTCATGATTTTTGATAAAGGTGAAAACCTCTGCCAAAAATGATGAGCATATTTCTTGGCCATTTATGGATTTTTGAATTAACTCATATTGTTTTTGAATTGGGGCATTTAAATTCTATAAATATTTTACATGCTCTAATAATTCTGAAA
This sequence comes from Triticum aestivum, assembly GCF_018294505.1. Classification (NCBI taxonomy): domain Eukaryota; kingdom Viridiplantae; phylum Streptophyta; class Magnoliopsida; order Poales; family Poaceae; genus Triticum; species Triticum aestivum. Next base: position 258,283,750 of record NC_057799.1, on the reverse strand, counting down.
AGTAGTTGAGGGCTGTTGGGAATAATCCAGTATCTGCCCACAATTTATTTCAGGATTTTATAAGGTGGTTTAGTATTTTACTAAATCCAAAAAACAAAGACAGAGGAGAGAAAGACTTACCTGGTGCTTACCTGCAGCAGAGCCGGCCCAGTTCTTTTCCTGGCCCAACCCACCACCGCAGCCTCCCTGTCGTCTTCCTCCCTGGACAGAAGGACAGACGCGTGGTCGCCACGCGCACGCAGGCGCTGCGCCACCTCCTGCTTGCCGCCGAACGCCTAGCGCTGGCTACGGACGCCACGCACTCTCCCGCGCGTCCCTCGACCGCTTGCTCGTCCCCATCCCCTCTCCGACTCTCTCTCCCGTGACCGACCGTACGGACCCGAGACCGCCGACGAGAACCACCACGGCCACAACTACCCCCTAGCCCCTCTGTTGTGCTCCTACTGGTCCGTAGCTGCCGCCCCGCTGCTTAACTTGCTCCGCCACATGCTCTAGCCGCAGCTGCCGCACACACCAAACTCTGGCGGCCGCCCAAGTGCTCGCCGTCGGCGAACCAGGCCACCCCGCGACCTTCTGACACCACCCCTGGATGCGGAAGAGCGTGGGCTACCTCCTGGTGGTTCCCGCGCGTCCAACCGCCATCTGTAGCTCAAGTCCGGCGAGTTGCCGCCGCAGTTTTGGTTGTCGCCGGTGAAACTCCGGCGAGGGCCGACGTGGCCTCGTCATTAGCACTATCCCCGCCAGCTGGACCACTAGTAGACGCTGACAGCAGGCCCCGCAGCGGGTCAAAGCCGGAGTCAACGCGGGATTAGTGTCTGTCTCACTGACCAGTGGACCCCACTGGTCAGGTTTGACCTGGACCCGGTCTGTTGACCTGCTGACGTCACAGTGACGCAGTGCTGATGCAGTTAATTATTTTCTGGATTTATTCTTATTCAGGAAATTCCAGAAAATCCTATAAACTTCTAAAAATCATAGAAAATAATCTATAACTCAGAATGAAATAAGTTATATATGAAAAATGATTAGAAAAATCCAATCTATGCATCTGTACCATTTTCATGCATGTTAGAACAACTTATGGCTGCTGTTTAGACCAAATCATATAAATGGCATTTAAACCCTCACATATGGAGTTTGAATTTGAACCTAAGGTTCAAACCAACTCCATTTAATATGTTGCTAGTTGCATTAGCTCAAAACACATTCATGTTGCCATGTCATAGCATGCATCATATTGGGCATTGCATTGATCGTGTTTCTTCTCTGTTTGCCGGTGTTGTCCCCTCTCAGTAGACGTTGCTTCGACGATGCGATCGATGACACCGATGAAGAGCTATACTATCTTCGGAAGTGTCAGGCAAGCAAAACCCCCTTGCTCATTCCGATACAATCCCACTCTCTCGCTCCTGCTCTCTTTCACTACATTAGGACAACAACGATTCATCTGTTACTTGCTGCGGTAGTTGAACCCCTTATCTTCTGCATGACCTGACATTGCCACAGTAAATAGATGAAACCCACTAGCATGAGTAGGAGTTGTTTGAACCCTGATGTGCCTACTCATTCATGCTTGTTTGTCATGCCTGCTATTGCTTAGAGTTGTGTCAGGTCTGGTTCATTGGGAATGAATTGGAAAGTGGTGAACATGTCCTACTGTGTGAGAGCTAAGGGTTTGAACACGATTTGGTAAAGGTAGTAGTGAGAGGCCATGTAGGAGTACATGGTGGGTTGTCTCATTGAAACCGTCCTCAGGAACTGAGTTCTGTGTTTGTGATCCATGAACAGTTACTACCACACATTGGGTTCCGGTAACTCGACCCCTCTCGGCTTATTAACCGCCTCGATCTCTGTCCAGGAGTTGCAACTAGTTTCTGGTGTTTGTAGGTAGTGTTAGTAGTCTACCAAGTGGCACCCGGTACAGGTGGGCTTGGGACAGACTAGGCACACGTGGCCTGGTGTACCGAGTGGCACCCGGATGGTGGGCTCGGGAACCCTGCACACATCGTTTGGGGCCGTGAGCGACACCCCGGCCGGATCTCCTTGCGGATGGAACCCGAATAGGCGATAAACCTGGACGAGAGACTTGTGTGGTTAGTCAGGTCGTGGCCGACTCCCTCGCCAGGCTTCCGCTTGAAGGTTGCCGAGGTACACGACGTGTACATGGTGGTAAGTGGCGAGAGCGTGTGTGACGAAGTACACCCCTGCAGGGTTTATATGATCTATTCGAATAGCCGTGTCCGCGGTAAAGGACTTCTGAGTTGCCTATAATAGTTCATAGACAAGTGAAAGTGGATACTCTAAAATGCGCAAGATAAGCGTGAGTGCTATGGATGGTGTTCTCGTAGGAAGACGGGAGCGGATCCATAGTGGAGTATTGATATGGTGAATATGTGGAATCATGTGCGCCACCTCAAAAGAGTTACCTGCAGTCGTAGTTCAGGATAGCCACCAAGTCAAAGTTGGCTTGCCGTAGTTAAACTCCACCACCCCCTTTGTTGATACCAATGCATATGTAGATAGTTCTGATGTAAGTCTTGCTGGGTACATTTGTACTCACGTTTGCTTATTTTATGTTTTGCAGAGAGACGTCAGTCTCGCTAGTAGTTCCGTGTGGACTTCGACGTTTAGCTTGATACCTCAGCTACGATCTTGTGCCCTCGGCGGGATCTTGTAGATAGTCAGGCTTCTCAGCCTTTTTCATTTATAGTTGTCTATACTCAGACATGTTAAGCTTCCGCATGTGCTTTGACTTGTATGCTCTGAATGCTGGGTCATGAGACACATGTTTGTAATATCTGGCTCTTTGGAGCCTAATGAATAAATACTCTGAGTCGTAGAGTCTTGTTGTGATGCCATGTTGTATTTGCACATATCGAGCATATTGTGTGTATGATTGAAATGCTTGGTATGTGTGGGATCCGACAACCTAGTTGTTTATCCTTGGTAGCCTCTCTTATGGGGAAATGTAGTCTTGTGCTTCCATGAGCCATAGTAGTCCGCTACAGCCCGGTTCACCGGAGTCCTGCTAGCCCAGCACTACTGCTCCGGAACACTTGACTGGCCGGCATGTGGTTCACTTCCTTCCTATGTCTGTCCCTCAGGGGAAATGTCACGCGGTGACATCCGAAGTCCTGCCTAGCCTGCTACAGCCCGGGTTCCCGGAGTCCTGCTAGCCCAGTGCTACAGCCCGGATTCACACGCTGCTGACCGACATGCTCGATGTTGATTCATGTATGCCTGTCCCCGTAAGTTAGTGCCACTTTGGGTTCACTACTAGTCATGTCGGCCCGGGTTCTCTGTCATATGGATGCTAGCGACATTATCATATACGTGAGCCAAAAGGCGCAAACGGTCCCGGGCCATGGTAAGGTGACACCCGTGGGAATACCGTGCGTGAGGCCGCAAAGTGATATGAGGTGTTACAGGCTAGATCGGCGTGACTTAGAATCGGGGTCCTGACAGCTTTGGTATCAGAGCCTGACTGCCTGTAGGATTACCAAGCCAAACTGGTCAAAGTTGAGTGTAGAAATGCTTTAGTTATATAAGGGAATTGATTGTGGAAGGGACGTAAGGCTCTTTTTACTCCTTTACCTTATGCCCTTCTGATCTGAGTCACCCTCTTCTCTTCTACGGGGATTAAGAACTAGGCTTCTCATCTTTCTATCAGGATCACGTGTTACTAATCCGTAGACTCGTAGGATTGTTGGTCTGAAGCCTCAGTTCAGTTTCTACTACTTCCTTGTGTTGATAGCTGATCTCGGAACACTTGATATTATGATGTTGAGTGGTTATGCCACTATTTTGCAGGATGTCTCAAATTCTATGAGCATTTATAGCCGTTATGTTGTCCGAGTCATCCCAGGTTTCTACAATAGTCTGATGCATTTGCAAATCCCTTCCTCCCGTTCTCAATGTTCCTTTGCGCCAGTTTAACCACACTAATCGGTGAGTTGAGGTATTCTATTGCCTCGACATGTATGTTGGAGTTATTATTATGACCATAGGTGTCTTAGAGGACCATTTAGTAATCTAGCAATGCTTGCATCCCCAGTGTGATGATTCTGGCCATTATTCCCGAAAGCATCCCGTGATGCCACTTAGTTAGTAGGCATTCTATTCCCGGGTTTCTGAACTCGAGATTCACTCCACTTACCTCCTGTTGATAGTGTTTGCTCGTTCTTTTAGGATATTAGTAACCTTTGCGATAGTCCTCGAGGTTCATGGTATATCCTTCTTCCAAATATCATGAACTGCTTATGGAAGAAGTTCCTCGCGGAACCGAAAGATCACAACTAGAGTGCTCTTGAGGAGTACTCCATTCGTATTGTGACTCTGCCAGTCCTTCCTCCTCTGCATGGGTTATCCGGAAGAAATATGTTGAATCTGTTCGACATACTAATCCATGCATCCACAACTCAGAAAAACATATGTTCCTTTGGGTTGTCCCTCTTTAGTTATTTTCTGGCCCCCGTCCATCAATTGATAGTCAGGAGTAATTGTGCATTTGTGTTATCAATGCCTATTATTCTTGTGGTCCGTCAAGCCATTCTATTCCGGAATGACTAGGAGAAACAAACTCCGGTACCTCATCCATATCTAGGATTGGGTCAAAGCAATTGTATTCCGCAGACCAAAATGCCAATCCAGCTTTTGCTCTACTCTACCTTGGAGCGTTACCATCTTTATGTCAAGAGTGTCATGAGAATTGCACCACCTCTTAGGAATTCTTGACGCAGTGATACTTCTCACCATCATTATTCATTCCTCGGCCCCGTGTTGTCACAACCGGAAGGCCGACAAGTGAACCATGATGTGTGAAATCAATACTCCTAGCAACCGTGTTGCTTGGTAGTTAATGGACAACACTCTCATTCTTAGTGCGCTGGTTATTAAATCATCATCCTAAGATTGATCGTGCTACCTAGTCCTTATTTCTGGTGCACTCTTCGATCAATGAGTTAGGATTTCATCAAACCCTTACTCTCTTGGTCATATCGTCTTGCCCTGAAAAGCAAGATTGTTCTCGAGCTTAGTAACATATCGGTGGTTCGTGATTTTCCGAATATCTTCTCAGAAGTATCACCAGGTTGTCACCTGACCGCTATGTTGAGCTCGTGATCAAATGGTTTTCCTATAAACCACTCTTTCTCCAAGAATCTGTGTTGGATACCTTGAGCTAGTTGGTTAAGCCAAACAACAACTTGGAGAGTTGGAAGATAAAAGCTTGCCTAACTTAGTTCATTCCAAAGGGATATCTTGTGTTTGTGTATTTGTTGTAGAAAGATGATTTCTTCATCGATTGGTTCTTGTGATCAGTTGTTGAACCTATCGTCTTGCCCAAACCTTGATTTGCTTATGGGCTATCATCAAATCAAGTCAGAACCAACGATATTCATAATGTTGTCTTACTCGTGGTTGATTCCTCGAGCATACACCATTACATCCTTTGGTCTGACCAATGCTACCACCATGTTCACTTAATTGTGGAATTTCATCTATATGGAAGCTTGGATGGATTGTTGTTGAGCCCATTGGCAACACTCTTATCTTCTCCATGACTCGTGTTGAACATTAAGCTAGTGTTGGAAACTTGTGTAAGCATTTTCTTCATGTCCCGTTTATGAAATACATGTTTGGTGTAAGCAGTGACTTCCTCGAATTCATGTGCATTTGGTGCAAGTTGCCGCCGTGAGTTCGAGAAAGATTGTTTTTGCTTCCTCTGGAATCATCCCAAGTTAGTCATGCATGTGCAAAGTATTCTGTGGTATGTTAGACTGATCATCTTCGTTACATATGAATTCCTAGCACCCAAGCCACTGATTGACTTGTTCAAGGAAAAGAAGTCTAGCGCGCGTAAAGACTTCGAAAATCCTTGATGATGGATCCTAACCTGAACTCGATAGTGTTTTATTATAAGACTACCACGTGGTCGTGCTTGTCTAGGACAGTGTGTTCACAGGTTTGTAGCAAAACCAGCTCGTGTTTTAGAGCTTGCTATCATAGCTCATTCCCGAGAATCTCTTAACATCATCTCGTCGATTTGTGTTGCAAACTTTCTTTTCCAGACGTGTTGTCTGAAATATTCCGTTACCAACCGGATCTGAATCTCAGGTAGATATGATGGTTGGAACCTTTCCAAGATCTATGATGTAGGTCCCGACAAGGTTGATGTTGGTCGACACACCTAGCTGGAAGCACCATTATTGTAGTATCTTGATTAAGCCGTTTGGTCACTTCCCATGAGGATTTCATATGACTTATCCCACAAGTTGTTCCTTATGGATCCTTTGTATTCCGAAGTCCGACCACTACTTGATGGCTATGTTGATGCTTTAAGCATGACTGTAGTAACCAGTACATCAAGGAGAACATTAGAAGCGGAGTGCTAAATGTCTCTCGATCGATCATCCAGATTTGCTTCTTTGGCATTGCTAAGGAAAAATCTGAGAAAGTGTTATCTTCCTTTGCACCTGCATCCTCCATCACCGTTCATCATGGTAGTATGATGTGTTGCCAGGATCCTCAGCATGGATGTTGGTAAAACCTTGATGAATATGGAAATGCTCAAGTTCTTGAGAGCACGCACTAGGTGTTATTATCGGCACTAACTGGGATTGCTCCCAGTTTCCTTCGGTTATGCTAAACCTTTCAAACAGTAGATTCACTCTCTACTGTTGAGCTTCTCCCCAGTTACTAGAATCATTCCTAGCATTTGTGTTTTTGTTCCCAGCTTGCACCGTCATTGTGCCATCCTACCCTGGATTACCCTTCCCAGTAATTACTGATAAGGACCATCTTCAAAAGTGGTCCCACTAGGGGTTCCGACCATTTCCGGTAATAAGCAAATCACCCCTTGTGTTGTCTTCAACAAGGTAGACCACATCATCCATTCTGGTCCGAGTATGCCATTCTTTAGAATTCGTTCACATGATCGCTTGTGATTGCCTTAGGCTGGTATGAAGAGTTTCAATGATCTCTGAATCAAAAGTAATACTTTTTGCCACTTAAGGGAATAATTCTACGAGTCACCTCTCCTAAGGTGCCCCGTTATGGAATCATGGCAATTATGTCATCGCTATCTTAGAGCCATGCACCCTCTTCTTCAGCATAGAATTTTGCGTACCCAATTGAACCTCATCGTTTGTTCTTCCATCCCTCTCGATGTGTTTTGTGTCTCAACTCGAGATGTTCCAACATCTCATTCCGTGAGTTGACCTTGTATAGCTCGATCTTCGTGAAGATCAATCCTGTAGAGTTTCCCTCTCTTCCGTCATCATAGTTGGATGAAGCTCTCGAAAGAAAAGATGTCAAGATCAAGATGATGCAATGAATCAACATCTTTGAGAAGAACAACTGGATCGTGAAGATTATGTTAGTTGTGTTCCCCTTTCATCTTAACCTACGCTTGAATCTCGGGACGAGATTTTTATTTAGTGGGGGTGAGTTGTCACATCCCTAGTTCTGGTTTGTTCTAGGCTAGCTAGTCATGTGTGCATCATGTTTAAATTTCAATGAATTTGAAATGGGGATGAACAAACCCTAGCACCAAATGAACTCAACTAGGGTCAAATTCAAATGTTTTCAATGAACCCAAAATGCCCTTTGGAAATGTTCATGATTTTTGATAAAGGTGAAAACCTCTGCCAAAAATGATGAGCATATTTCTTGGCCATTTATGGATTTTTGAATTAACTCATATTGTTTTTGAATTGGGGCATTTAAATTCTATAAATATTTTAAATGCTCTAATAATTCTGAAAAGTAGTTGAGGGCTGTTGGGAATAATCCAGTATCTGCCCACAATTTATTTCAGGATTTTATGAGGTGGTTTAGTATTTTACTAAATCCAAAAAACAAAGACAGAGGAGAGAAAGACTTACCTGGTGCTTACTTGCAGCAGAGCCGGCCCAGTTCTTTTCCTGGCCCAACCCACCACCGCAGCCTCCCTGTCGTCTTCCTCCCTGGACAGAAGGACAGACGCGTGGTCGCCGCGCACACGCAGGCGCTGCGCCACCTCCTGCTTCGCCGTGTCGCGCTCTCCCTCAACCCAACCCCGCACCTGGAGACGGCTCGAAGCCCCCTCTCCTCTCCCTCACTCGCTACGCTCTCTCCCTCCCCTCTGCCCTTCTCCAGCAGCCACCCGAGCGCCACCGAGCTCGCCGCTGCCGCCCGCCTGACCACCGTACCTTCCTCGCCTCTCGCTGTGCTAGGAAGCTCCGCTACTTCATCCTCGTTCCTCCTTGCTGAGCCACGCGACGAGGAGAGCCCTGAAGCGACGCCCGCAACAACATCTCCAACCACGGCCGGCCGAGATCGCCGCCGCCGTCTCGTCGCCCCAGGCCTTCCCCGAGCACGCTGGCCATCTCCACGGCACCGCTGTGAGCCCCCGAGCGTTTTCCCCCTCTCCCCGCAGTGAATCCCCTCCTCTAGCCAGTCTAGCCACCCGAGCCGAGAGCTCCGTGTCGCCGGCCATGGCGCCGCCGTGGCCAGGGCACCCAAAGCTTGCGTCCGAGCACATGGTTGTGCTCCTACTGGTCCGTATTTGCCGCCCCGCTGCTTAACTTGCTCCGCCACATGCTCTAGCCGCAGCTGCCGCACACACCAAACTCTGGCGGCCGCCCAAGTGCTCGCCGTCGGCGAACCAGGCCACCCCGCGACCTTCTGACACCACCCCTGGATGCGGAAGAGCGTGGGCTACCTCCTGGTGGTTCCCGCGCGTCCAACCGCCGTCTGTAGCTCAAGTTCGGCGAGTTGCCGCCGTAGTTTTGGTTGTCGCCAGCGAAACTCCGGCGAGGGCCGACGTGGCCTCGTCATTAGCACTAACCCCGCCACCTGGACCACCTGTAGACGCTGACAGCGGGCCCCGCAGCGGGTCAAAGCCGGAGTCAACGCGGGATTAGTGTCTGTCTCACTGAAAAGTGGACCCCACTGGTCAGGTTTGACCTGGACCTGGTCTGTTGACCTGCTGACGTCACAGTGACGCAGTGCTGATGCAGTTAATTATTTTCTGGATTTATTCTTATTCAGGAAATTCCAGAAAATCCTATAAACTTCTAAAAATCATAGAAAATAATCTATAACTCAGAATGAAATAAGTTATATATGAAAAATGATCAGAAAAATCCAGTCTATTCATCTGTACCATTTTCATGCATGTTAGAACAACTTATGGCTGCAGTTTAGACCAAATCATATAAATGGCATTTAAACCCTCACATATGGAGTTTGAATTTGAACCTAAGGTTCAAACCAACTCCATTTAATATGTTGCTAGTTGCATTAGCTCAAAACACATTCATGTTGCCATGTCATAGCATGCATCATACTATGCATTGCATTGATCGTGTTTCTTCTCTGTTTGCCGGTGTTGCCCCTCTCAGTAGACGTTGGTTCGACGATGCGATCGATGACACCGATGAAGAGCTATACTATCTTCGAAAGTGTCAGGCAAGCAAAACCCCCTTGCTCATTCCGATACAATCCCACTCTCTCGCTCCTGCTCTCTTTTACTGCATTAGGACAACAACGATTCATCTGTTACTTGCTGCGGTAGTTGAACCCCTTATCCTCTGCATGACCTGACATTGCCACAGTAAATAGATGAAACCCACTAGCATGAGTAGGAGTTGTTTGAGCCCTGATGTGCCTACTCATTCATGCTTGTTTGTCATGCCTGCTATTGCTTAGAGTTGTGTCAGGTCTGGTTCATTGGGAATGAATTGGAAGTGGTGAACATGTCCTACTGTGTGAGAGATAAGGGTGTGAACACGATTTGGTAAAGGTAGCGGTGAGAGGCCATGTAGGAGTACATGGTGGGTTGTCTCATTGAAACCGTCCTCATGAACTGAGTTCAGTGTTTGTGATCCATGAACAGTTACTACCACACATTGGGTTCTGGTAACTCGACCCCTCTCGGCTTATTAACCGCCTCGATCTCTGTCCAGGAGTTGCAACTAGTTTCTGGTGTTTGTAGGTAGTGTTAGTAGTCTACCAAGTGGCACCTGTTACAGGTGGGCTTGGGACAGACTAGGCACACGTGGCCTGGTGTACCGAGTGGAACCCGGATGGTGGGCTCGGGAACCCTGCACACATCATTTGGGGCCGTGAGCGACACCCCGGCCGGATCTCCTTGCGGATGGAACCCGAATAGGCGATAAACCTGGACGAGAGACTTGTGTGGTTAGTCAGGTCGTGGCCGACTCCCTCGCCAGGCTTCCGCTTGAAGGTTGCCGAGGTACACGACGTGTACATGGTGGTAAGTGGCGAGAGCGTGTGTGACGAAGTACACCCCTGCAGGGTTAATATGATCTATTCGAATAGCCGTGTCCGCGGTAAAGGACTTCTGGGTTGCCTATAACAGTTCATAGACAAGTGAAAGTGGATACTCTAAAATGCGCAAGATAAGCGTGAGTGCTATGGATTGCGTTCTCGTAGGGAGACGGGAGCGGATCCATAGTGGAGTATTGATATGGTGAATATGTGGACTCGTGTGCGCCACCTCAAAAGAGTTACTTGCAGTCGTAGTTAAACTCCACCACCCCCTTTGTTGATACCAATGCATATGTAGATAGTTCTGATGTAAGTCTTGCTGGGTACATTTGTACTCACGTTTGCTTATTTTATGTTTTGTAGAGAGACGTCAGTCTCGCTAGTAGTTCCGTGTGGACTTCGACGTTTAGCTTGATACCTCAGCTACGATCTTGTGCCCTCGGCGGGATCTTGTAGATAGTCAGGCTTCTCAGCCTCTTTCATTTATAGTTGTCTGTACTCAGACATGTTAAGCTTCCGCATGTGCTTTGACTTGTATGCTCTGAATGCTGGGTCATGAGACCCATGTTTGTAATATCTGGCTGTTCGGAGCCTAATGAATAAATACTCTGAGTCGTAGAGTCTTGTTGTGATGCCATGTTGTATTTGCACATATCGAGCATATTGTGTGTATGATTGAAATGCTTGGTATGTGTGGGATCCGACAACCTAGTTGTTTATCATTGGTAGCCTCTCTTATGGGGAAATGTAGTCTTGTGCTTCCATGAGCCATAGTAGTCCGCTACAGCCCGGTTCACCGGAGTCCTGCTAGCCCAGCACTACTGCTCCGGAACACTTGACTGGCCGGCATGTGATTCACTTCCTTCCTGTGTCTGTCCCTTCGGGGAAATGTCACGCGGTGACATCTAGAGTCCTGCCTAGCCTGCTACAGCCCGGGTTCCCGGAGTCCTGCTAGCCCAGTGCTACAGCCCGGATTCACACGCTGCTGACCGACATGCTCGATGTTGATTCATGTATGCCTGTCCCCGTAAGTTAGTGCCACTTTGGGTTCATGACTAGTCATGTCGGCCCGGGTTCTCTGTCATATGGATGCTAGCGACATTATCATATACTTGAGCCAAAAGGCGCAAACGGTCCCGGGCCATGGTAAGGTGACACCCGTGGGAATACCGTGCGTGAGGCCGCAAAGTGATATGAGGTGTTACAGGCTAGATCGGTGTGACTTAGAATCGGGGTCCTGACAGACGCCGTCTTGGGCTCCACGATGACCTCCGTCATGCCGTCCCGCTGGTCTTGGTCTCGCTGCACTGATATGGAAACCTTTGCTTGACGCCTCGGTACTCCTCGCCTGCGCTTGCCGCCTTAGCACCAAAGAGGAAGCAAGGACACTGTGCGCGCTGGCGCCCACCTGGCCTTGATCGTCATGGCTCAGGTCATGAGAAACTCGCGAGGTTTGCCTTGCCTTGATTTCTCCGCCCCTCGCAAGCCAGCCTGGTGAGGCCGCTCCCGAGGAGGTCTTGTGTCATCCGCCTCGCGAGGGTATTGAGTGCTTGCTGGTGAGGATGGGTCGTACAGGCCCGCTTGTGGAGCCACGCCGTGGGTCGCAGGCAGGCAAGTCTGGGGACCCCCGTTCCCAGAATGCCAACAAGTCCGGCCCATGTACAACAGGCCGGACGCCCGAGGACCCCTTAATCCAGGACTCCCTCAATAGCCTCCATGATATTTATGTTCATGGTGGATTATATCCTACTCATGCTTGCACTCAATGTTTATTAATTTTAATGCATGTTCATGACTGTTGTCGCTCTCTAGCTGGTCGCTTCCCAGTCATTTTCTAGCCTTCACTTGTACTAAGCGGGAATACTGCTTGTGCATCCACTTCCATAAACCCCAAAGTTATTCCATATGAGTCCCCCATACCTTCCTGGATGCGGTATCTATCTGCCGTTCCAAGTAAATTTGTATGTGCCAAACTCTAAACCTTCAAATGAAATTCTGTTTTGTATGCTCGAATAGCTCATGTATTAACTAGAGCTGTCTGTATCTTCCATGCTAGGCGGGTTATTCTCACGAGGAGTGGACTCCGCTCCTCACTCACGAGAAAATGGCCGGTCACCGGGATGCCCAGTCCCACGCTCAAATCAAAATAATTGCAAACAAAACTCCCCCAGGGCTGTTGTTAGTTGGAGGCACCCGTTGTTTCGGGCAAGCCATGGATTGATGCTTGTTGGTGGTGGGGGGTATAAACTTTACCATTCTGTTTGGGAACCGCCTCTAATGTGTGTAGCATGGAAGATGTCAAGATCTCTCGGCTGTTATGTTAACAATGAAAGTATGCCACTCAAAATATTATTCATCTCTATTTCAAAATCGAGCTCCGGCACCTCTACAAATCCCTGCTTCCCTCTGCGAAGGACCTATCTATTTACTTTTATGTTGTGTCATCATACTCTTATTAAAAAGCACCAGTTGGAGAGCACCGCTGTCATTTGCATGCATTACTATTAGTTTGCATTGAGTATGACTATGACTGGATCTCTTTTACCATGAATTACAATGTCTAGTCAGTCCTTGATCTTCAGAGGTGCTCTGCATTTATGTTTTGCGGTCTCAGAAAGGGCTAGCGAGATACCATCTTATTATATCATATTAAGATTGTTTTGAGAAAGTGTTGTCATCCGAGATTTATTATTATTGCTCGCTCGTTGATTATGCCATTGATATGAGTAAACATGAGACCTAAATGTTATTCTGAATATGGTTAGTTCATAATCTTTGCTGACAACTTGAATCTGTCTTTACATATTTACAACAACAAGAGCAAACAGAGTTTGTAAAAGTTTTTCTTTATCACTTTCAGCTTGTCAACTGAATTGCTTGAGGACAAGCAAAGGTTTAAGCTTTGGGGACTTGATACGTCTCCATCGTATCTACTTTTCCAAACACTTTTGCCCTTGTTTTGGACTCTAACTTGCATGATTTGAATGGAACTAACCCGGACTGACGCTGTTTTTAGCAGAATTACCATGGTGTTATTTTTGTGCAGAAATAAAAGTTCTCGGAATGACCGCAAACTTCATGGAGAATATTTTTGGAATATACAAGAAATACTGGCGAAAGAATCAACACCAGGGGGCCCACACCCTGTCCACGAGGGTGGGGGCGCGCCCCCTGCCTCGTGGGCCCCCTGAAGCTCCACCGACCTCAACTCCAACTCTATATATTCACGTTCGGGGAGAAAAAAACCAGGGAGAAGGATTCATCGTGTTTTACGATACGGAGCCGCCACCAAGCCCTAATCTCTCTCGGGAGGGCTGATCTGGAGTCCGTTCGGGGCTCCGGAGAGGGGAATCCGTCGCCGTCGTCATCATCAACCTTCCTCCATCACCAATTTCATGATGCTCACCGCCGTGCGTGAGTAATTCCATCGTAGGCTTGCTGGACGGTGATGGGTTGGATGAGATTTACCATGTAATCGAGTTAGTTTTGTTAGGGTTTGATCCCTAGTATACACTATGTTCTGAGATTGATGTTGCTATGACTTTGCAATGCTTCATGCTTGTCACTAGGGCCCGAGTGCCATGATTTCAGATCTGAACCTATTATGTTTTGATGAATATATGTGAGTTCTTGATCCTATCTTGCAAGTCAATAGTCACCTACTATGTGTTATGATCCAGTAACCCCGAAGTCATAAAAATCGGGACCACTCCCGGTGATGACCGTAGTTTGAGGAGTTCATGTATTCACTAAGTGTTAATGCTTTGGTCCGGTACTCTATTAAAAGGAGGCCTTAATATCCCTTAGTTTCCAATAGGACCCCGCTGCCACGGGAGGGTAGGACAAAAGATGGCATGCAAGTTCTTTTCCATAAGCACGTATGACTATATTCGGAATACATGCCTACATTACATTGATGAACTGGAGCTAGTTCTGTGTCACCGTATGTTATAACTGTTGCATGAGGAATCGCATCTGACATAATTATCCATCACTAATCCAATGCCTATGAGCTTTTCACATATTGATATTTGCTTAGTTACTTTACCGTTGCCACTGTTACAATTACTACAAAGCTGCTACTGTTACTTTTGCCACCGTTACCGTTAGTTCCATACTACTTTGCTACTAAATACTTTGCTGCAGATATTAAGTTTTCCATGTGTGGTTGAATTGAAAACTCAACTGCTAATACTTGAGAATATTCTTTGGCTCCCCTTGTATCGAATCAATAAATTTGGGTTGAATACTCCACTCTCGAAAATTGTCGCGATCCCCTATACTTGTGGGTTATCACATCACCCAGCACCACGCTGACGAAGTACACGGGGTGCTCGATGAAGGTGGCAGGGTCGATTGCGTCCTGCCCCTCTTGAGATGAGGGGGCCTCGGGAGCCTTGCCATTCGGTGGCGCAGCCGGGGCCTCAGGGGCACCGTCCAGAGGCTGCAGTGGTGTGGTCGGGTGCGGGGCGCTATCCCGCGCACACACATCAGCGTGCTCTTCTCGGACCGCCAAGAGTGCCGCGCTGGCCGAGTGGGGTGTGGCGGCCAGGTAAAGCACCAGGGGCTCAAGAGGACGAGGTGCCACCATCACTGGCGGGCTGGTGAGGTACCTCTTGAGATCTTGGAAGGCCGCCTCGGCCTCCGGAGTCCATTCAAACGGGCCCTTCTTCATCAGCTTGAAGAATGGGAGGGCGCGCTAGCCCAGCTTGGAGATGAAGCGCCCTAGTGAAGTTACATAGCCCGCAAGCTTCTACATCAGCTTGAGGGTCTATGGCAGGCTCATCCTTTCTATCGCCTTGATCTTCTCAGGGTTAGCCTCAACCCCTCTGTGCGACACTAGGAAGCCCAGCAGCTTGCTAGACGGGATGCCAAACACGCACTTCTCCGGATTGAGCCGCAAGTTCACCTTGCGCAGGTTGGCGAACATTTCCTCCAAATCTTCGACAAGGGTCTTCGCCTGTCGCGACTTGACCACTATGTCGTCGATGTATGTCGGTGTTCTGGGAACTAGGGTACCCAGACTTGCCTGCCTGCGGCCCACGTCATGGCTCCATCGACGGCCTGGTACGGCCCATCTTCAGCACCGGCAAGACAAGACCCTCGTGAGAGGCCAAGCCTCGCGAGGTGGATGACACCAAGACCTCTAGAGGGAGCGGCCTCCCTAGGATGGCTCCCGAGGAGCGGAGATTCGTATGCAGGCGCCCACCTCATGAGGTTGAGGTGATGCAAGCCATGACGACCAAGGCCAGGCGGGCGCTAGCGCACGCAAAGTAGCAGGTTTCCTCTTTGGTGCTAAGGAGGCAAGCGTAGGTGCGGGGTCCCAAGGAATCAGCCAAAGGTTTCCATGCCCGTGCAACGAGACCAAGACCGCCAGGATGGCAGCATGGATGTCATCGCCGAGCCCACCATGGTGTCACGAGTAGAAGCTTTGCAGGCGAAGACCACCTTTCGTCAGGATAAGATGTACTACTTGTACCCCTTTCAAAATTGGCCACTGTGGGATCCCTTCCCGCCTTCGATTGGAGGAAGAGGACCAAGGCCACCATAAATATAGCTTAGCCACCACCGTAGGGAGGGATACCCGACTCGGACCCTCATTAGCTCACACCCACACAAGAAAAGACCTCCTGAGGTTGTTCTTCCTTTGTACTAGTTCATCCTCAGCCCCTCACGAGGCTAATCCACCCCAAAGCAGGAGTAGGGTCTTACACCACAAGGTGGCTGGTACCGGGGTAAACTCCTGTGTCTCTTTCCTTTCTTGTTCATCGAGTTAGGCCGTGGGTATGAAGAACTGGTTGGTTGGAGAGGTTGAGTTCTTCGCACACGCCCCAGTGGTCGAACCTTTCTTGGGTCTGCAGAGCTCTGAATCCGACATTTGGCGCGCCACGTAGGGGCGTGTCAAAAACTCCATTCCACCACTCGCTCTGCCGCCATTCTGCTATTCCCATGGCTGACGCTCGTTGTGTCCGCGCCGAGCACCGGGCCGCTCATGTCGCTCAGACGGCACCTGTGGGCAATGGCCCGCCTCGTCGCTCTGCCTCTCTAGTGGCTAATGCCGCCATCGACCCCGCTGCCCACGAGCAGCAGGACTCATCGCTGCCGCCATCCGTGCGTTGCGACGGCCGTACCACGACTCCATCTCTCACTCCGGCCACGGCGTCGTCTTCCCATCTTCGTCGCGGGCCGACGAATGCGTAGGCTGTGCTGCTCATGGCGCGCGAGCTTTTTCGCTATCATTCGGCCAACGATCTCTACGAGGATTGGCTTGGGCCGCATCGCCGAGCTCGTCAGCTCCGCTGGAGAGGCTCCTACACTGTCTCGCTCATTGCCTCCCCGTCGTCCCAGGCAGGCGACATGGCCCACGGGGCACCACCTCCTCCTATTCAGCATGATGTCGTCCCCAAGCCAAGGCGCGAGGCCCCCCAGCGCGACCCGCTGCGCAGGGCGCTTGCGCGGGACGAAGAAAGCTGCCAGGTAGTGCCGCGGCCTCAAGGAGAGGCGTGTGCGCTCCCAGCACCGCCACGTCAAGACTGTGTGCCACGAGAAGCGGCGGCATGTGGGCGCCAAGACCAGGCTTGTAACGCCCCGAATCTAATGCGCCAGGTATCTTTCAGCTATTCACCGTTGCTGCCATGTCTTTTGCTTGCATGTTGCACTTTGCCATGTCATCATATGCATTGCGTCCTCATATTTTCAAAACTTGCATCCGGTCATTTTCCCCGTTGTCCGTTTCGCGTTCCGACACTCTTAGACGCACCCGTTGCACCTCTCAGACCTCGTTTCGTGAGTGGCATAAAAATGTTCTCGGAATGGGATGAAACTTGGTGTGCGGTGTTGTTTTAGAGTAGGTAGACCGCCTGTCAATTTTCGTTCCATTTGGAGTTCGTTTGACGCCCTAACGGTTAACCGCGTAGCCCGAAACCCCTCTTTCTTTGCATCCCAGCCTCCCTTCACCACAGCCTATTAGCCCATCCAAACCCCCTCCATGCTCTCGGTCGTTGGATCGTGATCGTGTGGGCGAAAACCGCTCCCCATTTGGACACTCCTAGCTCCCTCTACCTATAAATATGTCCTCCCCGTCCAAATTCGCAGGCAAACCCGAGAAACTCCCCATCCGCGCCGCCGAACGCGTCCGCCGGGCACCGGATATGTCCGCGCCGCCGCCCCGTCGAATCAACCATCGCCACGTGTCCCCGCCATCGCAGCCTTCTCCCGCGGCCCGCCCGGCCCGAGGCCGGCCCGCCCGCGCC
>NC_057799.1:258177376-258265839 GCF_018294505.1 Triticum aestivum | reverse complement strand
GCCTCCAGCACCGACCCCGCCGCCTCGGACCTCGCCGGCCCCGCGCCCGATCTCCGCCGCCCACGCCGGATCCGGGGTCCCCACGCCTGGATCTATCTGTCCCCTCTCGCCGCCGACCGTCCCGGTCGCCGGAGCCTCGCCGGAGGCCGCAGCCTCGCCGGATCCAGGGAAGGTGGATGATATCCACCAACCCCGGGAACCAAACAGACGCCCCTCGCGCCCCTCCCGCACCAGATCCGTGGGATCCAGTTCCGCGAGGTGATTTTTTCGCCAAGTCCCAGATCTGTTATGATATGGTGCCCTATTTGACATGCCATAACTTCTTGTATGTAGCTCCGTTTTGTGCATATAATATGTCTAAATGTTCACTATGTGATGCTCTATATTTCATTCCATTGTGCCATGCTTTTTTGAGTTCATATTGATGCCCTAATAATCGTTGCAAGAGTGCTATATGATGTTGTCTGCTGTAGTTTAACAGAACTTGCTCATTTGTCTTTTTTATACCTTTTTGTGTGATTTTCTTTTGAGTATTGTTGAGGATATAAACCTTAGAGTCACCCGCCCGGTGGGGCCGGGTTACTCATAAGGGTCATCACCTGAAGCCCGGCGCCATGTTTGAAGACGGTGGGCCAAAGATGGGCTTAAGACCCGGAGATGGCTTAAGGCCTGTAGTTACAAACCGTCATTATGGTAGAACTTGTAGTGTAAGGCAAGAATAGTTGAGAGTCCGAGCCGGACACTCTTATGAGCCAGCCGGGACTCTCAGAAGCTGCTGGGCGTCAACCTCTCTATATAAAGGGACGACCCGGCAGCAGTTTAGGGGTAAGAAAGATCTCGTCGAGAGCCAGGGATAGCAGTTAAGCTCCCTGGTCATCGAAACCCTAATCAATACCACCTCAACTGGACGTAGGCTTTTACCTTCACCGTAAGGGGCCGAACCAGTATAAACCTTCGTGTTCCTTGTCCCGTTTAACCCCTTCAAGCTTCCTAGCGGCGATGGCTCCACGACTAAGTCCTAGCTTGAGGACATCTGCCGTGACAATTCCACGACAGTTGGCGCCCACCGTGGGGCCAACGCACAGTGGATTTGAGTTCTTGAAGGGCAGCTTTGAAGGGCTCAAGGGATAAGCTGTGGGCCGGATGACCAAGAGTCGTCGCGGCAAGCTCTACATCGACGATGCAAACTGGGGCCCCGACACCGGCTCAATTGAGTACGGATACCGGGTCCCCTTTGGCGGAATTCATGTTTTCATTGGCAAGATTGGTGAGCCGGGCCCTGAGCCGGATCTCTGCACCGATCTCATTGAGACGGCTCAGCGCGCATGACCCACCCGAGCCCTGCCTGCCTTGAAGCATGCTTTTGTGGGATGTGTCCATGGAGGGCTCTCTGATAGATCTGGATCTGGTGATGAGACGGCTGCCGGCTCTGACGGCGAGTCGTCCACAGATGAGTCAAACTCGTTGTATCAACTTCAAGATGGCAGGCTCATGGGTTGTTCCGATGGTGACAGTATTCCGGACCCGTTTGAGCCGCCGAGCCGGGTTGGAATCTTCATGGCCGGTGCGCAGCCTGTTTAGAACCCTGCTGCTGGGACGGGAAACCCGGTGCCCTCGCCGGCTCAGGTGCTGATGGATCTCACGGACAAGATGACGGCCCTGTTGACCGCCGCGGTTGACCCGGCGGATCAAGCTCAGCATGACGCGGAGGTGGCGCAGTTAAAGTTAGATCTAGTGAAAGCCAAGCAGGATCTGGCAGCGGAAGGGATCAGGATGGCTGCGGAGAGGGCGGCTCTCGACGCCCAAACTCAGTTGATTCAGGCGCAGTCCTTCCGGCTCACGATGGATCAGAACGCGTCCAATGAGGTCATGAGGAGGAGGCATCAAAAGGCCCAATCTCGACTCCCTCCGGTCTACGATCCTCGAAACCTCTTCAACACGCCAGGTGCAGGGTCTAGTAACCCGCCAGGGATCATAGTGCCCGGGTCTGGGACCCCTGTTCAGCCACAAGTGATGGGGCCTCCCCGGGTGAGCCCTGCCCCGCCTCAGTATGTGCCAATACCATCGGGTCATTATGCTAACCCGCTGGAGAACATGGTCGCCGCAGCAGCACGGCTGGCGGCCCTCCCAATTGACGGCGACTCTCCAACGGCTATTGAAACCCGCCGGGTTAGGGAACTCCTTCAGACAGCGCTGGCACAGCAAGAGGCGTACTCTTATAGCCGGGACAAGATCCACTCGACCCCTCGTCTAGGCCGGAGCCCGAGTTATAGCAGACACATGGTCTCAGCGACCAGCTCAAGTAATGTCCGACGCCATGACCCGCCCCCTGGCCATGGCCCGGCTCATAACGGAGCCTTTCACGCAGCAGACCAAGACAGAGCGCGGCAAGAGGCGGAGCAGGTGCCTCAGTTGACGGCTTACTAGACCCCCCCGGCTTATCCGACGACTTCCGTCGACGTGGGTATCCCTACAAGGACTGGAGGTGTCCCTTGTTTAGTGCCAGCTCTCCGCAATGAACGTCTACCCAAAGACTTCAAAGGCCCTAGGAAGGTGCCTAATTACACAGCTGACTTACAACCCGGAGCCTGGATCGAGAGTTACGAGATGGCCATGGAACTGCTGGAGGTCAGTGAAGCGGCTATGGCCAAGTACTTCACCATGATGCTAGATGGGACTGCCCGCACTTGGTTGAAAGCGCTACCGCCGAATTCCATCGGGTCTTGGGCTGATCTAAAGGCCCGGTTCATACAAAACTTCAAAGACACCTGTAGGTAGTCTATGTCAATAGTGGATTTGACTAACTGTAAACAGCAGGAGGGTGAGTCTACGACACATTGGGTTCGCTGGGTCAAAGAGATCATACATTCATCGGATAAGATGGATGTCGGCTCTGTAGTCTTAATGTTGAAGATGAAACTCGGGCGGCTTAAGCGCGACTGCAATGATATGGGTACGCTGATGGCGGCTCTCGACAAGTACGCCGATTCTGATAGTACCAAGGACCCCGCTTCAGATGATGAAAGGACAGGGAAGGGAAAGAAGAACGGCAATGGCAAGGGTCCTCAGCATAACCCGAGGAACCAAGGAGGTGGCAAGCGTAAAGCTGACGGCAGCCTAGAGTTCGTGGCCAATGCCAGTTCACAGGGTAATAGCCAGAGACACAAGGGGAGGCCCCCTCCCCGAGCCGGCGGGTCAGGCCCGACGCTAGAGCAGCTGTTGAATGAGCCCTGTCCAAGGCATGGCTCTAGAGAGAAGCCAGCTACTCATCTATGGAAGGATTGTGCAATCATGAAGGCTTTTAAGAATTCCAGCGCCTTCAACGGCAACAATGGCCCGGGCGGTGGCTCAGGCGCCGGCGGCTTTCATGGCCCGGGCGGCGGCTCAAATTCTAATCCTCAGAACGTTCAAGGGGGCTTTAATCAGCAGTCTGGCCAGGGTCATCAACAGCAGCAGGGGGGTTATCAGACCAATCCAAAGCAGCTTAGCGGTGGATAGTATCATGTGTTTACCACCAGTCTGTGTAAGCGAGATCAGAAGCTTCATAAGAGGGCTGTGAATCCTGTTGAGCCGGCGGTTCCACGCTATTTACGATGGTCTGAGCAGCCTATAGTGTGGAGTAGGGAGGATCACCCTCCCCGGGTGGATAATCCGGGTCACTTGGCCTTGGTGGTGGCTCCTCAGGTGGGAGGATATAAGTTCACTAAGGTGCTCATGGATGGAGGCAGCAGCATCAACATCCTCTATTACGAGACTTTCCGTCGTATGGGGTTGATTGATAAGAACCTCATCCAGTCAAACACTATTTTCCATGGTGTGGTACCTGGTAAGTCGGCTTATCCAGTCGGCAAGATCGAATTAGAAGTGGCCTTTGGTGACGAGCACAACTACAGGGTGGAAAAATTGACCTTTGAGGTGGTCAAGATAAGAAGCCCGTATCACGCCATATTCGGGCGGCCGGCTTACGCCAAGTTCATGGCGCGGCCGTGTTACGTGTATTTACAGCTCAAGATGCCGGGTCTCAATGGGACCATTACGGTTCATGGCAGCCGGAAGGTGGCCTTGGAGTATGAGGAAGGCGATGCAGCTTATGCAGAATCTGTTTGTGCAACAGAGGAGTTAAAATTTTACAAGGACAATGTTGACCCAACAGATATGACCTCTCTGAAAAAGCTGACTACGGAGCATGAGCCGGCAATGAAATTTAAGTCGGCTGATGAGACTAAACTTGTTAATTTCGTTCCAGGTGATTCATCTCAGCAGTTTAGCATCAGTGCCAATTTGGATTCAAAATAGGAAAGCGTGCTCATCGAGTTCATCCGTGAGAATAGGGACATTTTTGCATGGAAACCTTCTGACATGCCAGGTGTACCTAGAGAACTCGTTGAGCACACTCTCAATGTTGATCCGAAATTTAAGCCGTTCAGGCAATTCCTTCGGCGGTTTAATGAAGAGAGGCGGAAAGCTATTGGCGAAGAGGTGGCCCGGCTCTTGGCGGCCGGGTTTATTGTTGAAGTCTTTCACCCAAAGTGGTTAGCTAACCCGGTGCTCGTGCTCAAGAAGAACGGCACCTGGCGGATGTGTGTGGACTACACGGACTTAAACAAGGCGTGTCCGGCTGATCCTTTTGCCCTTCCCCGTATTGATCAAATCATTGATGCTACGGTGGGTTGTGAGCGCTTAAGTTTCTTGGATGCTTATTTTGGATATCATCAGATTAAAATGGCAGTTAAGGACCAGGAGAAGACGGCGTTCATCACTCCCTTTGGAGCCTTCTGCTATGTGTCTATGCCCTTTGGACTCAAGAGTGCGCAGGCGACTTACCAGCGTTGCGTGCAGAACTGTCTTCATAACCAGATTGGGCGCAATGTTCATGCTTATGTGGATGATATTGTGGTTAAATCCAGGAAGGAAGAAACCTTGATAGATGATCTGAGGGAAACCTTTGATAATCTCCGGGTCTACAAGATGATGCTTAACCCGGCCAAGTGCGTTTTTGGTGTTCCTGCGGGCAAGCTCTTGGGTTTTTTGGTTACTAACAGAGGCATTGAAGCTAACCCGGAGAAGATCAAGGCCATCACCTCCCTGGCTAAGCCGGCGTGTATAAACGATGTCCAGCGCTTGGCAGGTCGTGTCGCTGCTTTAAGCCGGTTCATAAGCCGTTTGGGTGAGAAGGCCATGCCATTATATCAGTTGATGAAGAAAACTGATGACTTTGTCTGGAATGATGCAGCTAATACTGCTTTTGAGGATTTGAAGAGGCAGCTGGCAGAGCGCCCAGTCCTTGCTGCCCCGGTTGACAAGGAGCCTTTATTGCTGTATGTGGCTGCTAACACACAAGCCGTCAGTGTGGCTGTGGTGGTGGAGTGCAAGGAAGAGGATAAGGAGCATCCGGTTCAGCGGCCGGTTTATTATGTCAGTGAAGTACTCATCGAGTCCAAACAGTGGTATCCACATTGGCAGAAGCTTGTTTATGGTGTGTTCATGGCAAGCCGGAAGCTTAAGCATTATTTCCAGGGTCACCCCATCACTGTGGTCAGTTCTGCCCCCCTTGGAGATATCGTTCAAAACAGAGAGGCCACAGGGAGAGTGGCTAAGTGGGCTATAGAACTCGGACCTCATGGTCTGAAATATGTACCACGCACTGCTGTTAAATCTCAAGCGTTGGTGGATTTCATCAACGATTGGACAGAGTTACAAGTGCCCGAGCAAAAGCCGGATAACACATATTGGACTATTCACTTCGATGGGTCCAGGCAATTGGAGGGCTCGGGGGCTGGAGTCGTGTTGGCTTCCCCTAAGGGTGACAAGTTCCATTATGTGCTAGAGTTGATGTTTCCTTGCACTAACAATGTGGCTGAGTACGAGGCCTTGCTCCACGGTCTTTGGATGGCTAAGGAGATGAGCTTGAGCCGGGTAAGGTGCTTCGGCGACTCAGACTTGGTGGCTCAACAAGTATCAGGAAAGTGGGACTCCAAGGACCCTCTCATGGCGGCTTATCGCCATGAAGTTGATGCCATTGCTGGGCACTTTCAGGGTTACCAAGTAGAGCACATCGATCGCAGGAAGAACGAGGCGGCTGATGCTCTAAGCCGGCTGGGCTCTCAGCGAAAACTGGTGCCGCCTAATATTTTCCTGGACGTCCTGCATAACCCTTCTGTTAAGTTGCCTACAGAGGAAGACTTGGTTGTCCCTGACCCAGAGGCACGACTGGTGGCGGCTCTCCACATCATCCCGGATTGGACAGTGCCCTATCTGGCTTACATGGGCCGGGGAGATTTGCCTGAGGATGAAACTTTGGCCAGACAAATAACCCGGCGGTCTAAGTCAATGGTTGTTATCAATGGTGAGCTGCATTGCCGCAGTGTTACGGGAGCGTTCCAGCGTTGTGTCTCCCCTGAGGAAGGTCAAGAGATCTTGCGTGAGATTCATGAAGGGGATTGTGGCCATCATGCTGGCTCAAAATCCCTTGTGGCCAAGGCTTTTCGTCATGGTTTTTATTGGCTGACGGCTCATGCTGATGCGGAGGACTTGGTCAGTAAATGTGATGGTTGCCAAAGGTTCTCGCGACGGGCTCATGTGCCGGCTCAGGAGCTGAGGATGATCCCAATTACTTGGCCCTTTGCGGTCTGGGGGCTTGATATGGTTGGGCCTTTTAAAAGGTCCAAGGATAAGAAGACCCACCTCTTGGTGGCAGTTGACAAATTTACAAAGTGGGTTGAAGCAGAGCCAGTTAGCAAGTGTGACGCAGCCACGGCGGTTCAGTTTATGAAAAAGGTGATCTTTCGCTTTGGCTTTCCGCATAGCATTATAATTGACAATGGTACCAATCTATCCAAAGGCGCCATGGAGGAGTTTTGTCAACGAGAGCATGTTCGACTTGATGTTTCATCGGTGGCTCATCCTCAATCCAATGGTCAAGCTGAGAGAGCTAATCAGGAGATTCTGAAGGGCATCACGCCCCGGCTTTTGGTCCCTTTGCAACGGACGCCGGGTTGTTGGGTGGAGGAGTTGCCCTCCGTGTTATGGAGCATCAATACTACACCTAACAGGTCTACGGGTTACACGCCTTTCTTCATGGATTATGGAGCGGAAGCAGTCCTCCCCAGTGACATCCGTCATGACTCGCCTCGAGTGGCGGCTTATGTTGAGGCGGATAATGAACAGGCGCGCCAAGATGCTCTTGACTTGTTGGACGAGCAGCTTGATGTGGCAGCGGCTCGATCCGCGATTTACCAACAAGACCTGCGCCGTTATCACAGTCGCCGGGTTAAGTCCCGGGTCTTCCAGGAAGGTGATCTGGTGCTCCGGCTCATCCAAGATCAAACAGATGCGCACAAGTTATCCCCGCCTTGGGAAGGACCCTTTGTGGTCAGCAAGAACTTGCATAACGGGTCATATTACCTCATTGACATTCGGGAGCACAAAGATTCACGCAAGTCGGAGGAGGAGACCCGTTGGCCGTGGAACATAGCTCAGCTTCGACCCTACTACACTTGAGCCACCGGCTCTCATAATGTATATATTTCTATAGCCGTGTATATATTATGATAAGCAATAAAGCAGGACCTCTGTCCTTTTTTCTCCTCCAAAGGTGGACGTGTTGTTTCCATTGAAAGATCACATGATAACTTGAAGGAGGATCCGGCTTATGATCTATTCAGATCTAGCCGTACGCGATAAGGTCACTTGGGGGCTTCCTGTTCAAACATAGGTCGTATTCGAACCAAAGAGAACATAGCTGTCGATACCCATTTGATTGGCAAAGTGTCGAGCTCATTGGGGAGTTTTCTTTGATCATATTTGAATAATAGTTCAACCCCCTTCGGGAACCGACGTGGATCGTATTCGAATCAGCGTCGTTAAACAACTCTTAAAGTTCATTTGGGGGCTTCCTGTTCAAACATGGGTCGTATTCGAACCAAAGAGAACATAGCTGTCGGTACCCTCTTGATTGGCATCGCCACACCCACTGGGGGCTATGTGATCGCATTCGAATCTTAGCATAACCCCTTTGGGACGGGTCTCTGGTCGTATCCGTACCAGAAGCCCCTAAGTTTTTCTGATTTATAACGAGTTCTTCTGATTGTTTCAATAGTGTGCACGGCGGGTCTCACTTTGCGGGCTTAACTTTGATTCACAGTACTAGTCGAACACAATCGGCGTTGTTAAGACTGGTAAACCGGGATTGAGGTACCAGCCTTATTACCCGGGTTATATAAACCGGAAGTGTGCTTGAAGGCCGGTAAGTGTGTTGTTACGGTTATATCAAGGACATAATTGAGGACCAGTCTTTTGTGATTCATATTCCAGGTTATATGTATAAGACTATGATTCTCAATGCCGTAAGCCGCCTAGAGACTTGTGATTTGTCTTTCTATGCAGGATAGTTAAAGACAACTATTTGAGCTTAAGGAACATGAATGATTATTTATGACCCGGAGGAATATAAGGAAACAACTTCCATGGAATTAAGTATTCAGCACGTGCACGATGGCACGACAAAGTTAAAATGGGCCTATTCTATTACAAGATTCATCGAGTTCAAAAGGGTGAAGCATTGTTTGAATAAGCCGCCTACAGAGTTAAGATGCTTGCTGGGTTGAAGCTTCCGGCTCATCCCTCTCCGTTCCTCCGGCTGTTCCCAAGACCTGGAAAGTTGATGATTTCCAGACAATGCCGCTCAGAGCTTCAAATTGAGCTTCCTCGTCAATTAACCCGGCTGGGTCAATTTCCGGGGCAAAGGTGTGCTTACGAGTCGGCGGGACTAAGCTGATGGCTTCATAACGCGGAGTGGGGATCCTCTGATTCTCTGCATCGTAACCCGGCTGGTACTTGGTCAGATCCGTGTCATTTCCAATTAGGGTGGCCACCGGGCGCACGATCTTCACGCGGGCTGCAAAGTCCCTTTGGTCGAAAGGGGTGCCGTTTTCCTTCAAGCTGGGATAGCCAAGGGCAATGTCCGCCGGGTCTAATTCTGGAAGGAACGCCTTGGCCCGGCTCAGAGCAGCTATGGCTCCGGCTCTTGCGGAGGCCCGTCGCAGCTCTTGGACACGCCGAGGAAGAACCGCAAGCCGGCGAAGAACTTCCGCCAGGTGAGTCGGCACCTCATTGGATAGGGCCACCACGGCCAAGGCGCGCTGTGACCCGGTGTAGAGTTGCTCCACCAGGGTGTACACGGCCTTCAACTTGGTCAGCACACTTTGGTTGAGGTTGGCGCTTCTGGGACCTCTTTAACAGAGTAAGATAAGCCGCTGGCAATGATGGGTTATGAGACATAAAGATTATAAACTGGACGAGAGCCGGTGGAATGACTTACCGAAGATTGCGGCAACCATCTGTGACACATGGCGCTTTAAGCCGGAGAGTTCGGCGGTTTTCTCCGTCAGAGCCTTCTCCGCCTGTTCGGCCCGGCTCACCAGGACAGCCTTCTCTTCGGCCCAAGTTTTCTGTTCAGCTTCAAAGTTCTTCTTCAGCTTCTCTTGAGCGGCAATACTGGACACAAATTTGGCGTTGGCCTTCCGGGTCTCGGTTTCCTGCGTCTTCAGGCGGGTCTTTAGATCAGAGATGTCAGCCTCAAGCTTCTTGCAAGCAGCCTGCACAATTTTCGGGTTATAATATGAACAGTTACTATGCAAATTTAAAGTCCCAAGCGCTTTCCAAGCAAAGACACTTGGCACTTGGGGGCTAATGCATGTCGAACGTTTCTATCTACAAATTACCGGTTCATGGAAGTAAGCCGGAACTTAAGTCTACAACACATTCAATCATAAGTCGTCGACTTGGGGGGCTAGTATGGTAAAGATAACTATGCAGTAAGCAGTAGAGTGGTACCTCAGACTTCTACTGTATCTGATTCACCATGTTGATCTCCAAATCCCGGCTCTTGTGCACCTGACTCACATAGCCGGAGACGATCTCTCCGACGCTCAAGTTTGTGTAATTGGTGAGGTCCAGATTGGCCCGGCTGCGCTCTAGCAACTCTTCCTTGGCGGAGTGCTTGGCCAGCACAGTGGGTCTCCCCGGCTCAACAAACTCCGTCCGGGTCATCGGCTGGCTGAGCCGGGCTGGAGATATCCGGGTTGGTGGAAGTCTCCATGGCTGGCTCGTCGGTGGGAGCGGTGGCTTCAGGAGCAGAGACGGCTGGCGGCTCTTGAGCGGAAACTTCCGGTTCCGTCACGACCGACTCCTCCGCCGGCTTATTCTTCTTTGCTCTTTTACTGAGCTTTGCTTGAGCGCTGAAAGGACAAGAGGTTAGTACAGAAGTATGAGTAAAGATAAAGCACAGCAAGGGATGATCATCATTACCCGGGTACGGTCTTGAAAGCCGGCAAATTCGACTGCATCGAGTCACCAGAGGAAGGAGATGTTTCCTGATAATTTGAATCAGAAGAATCGAGAGGTTGACGTATAACACCCGCCAGAGGATGAAAAGGATATAAGTCGGAGATAACCTCGGTCCGGCGCTTCCTCGATGCCTCAGGTAAGCCGGAGGAGAGGTCAGCATCCTTGTTGGTCCGGGTGTGCCGCCAGCTCTCATGAATCTGTTGCTTCAAAAGAAATTAAGGATCTTGATAAGCTAAAGGATGTGAACAATCTTACTTTCCGGGTTACCCTTCGGACTTTCAGCCTTGGCAAGGGCTCCGAGTCGGAGGAAAGTGTCATTACCTCTTCAACCACCGGGTTACTTGCTCCGGTGTCATCCTGTTGATGAGCAGTATTGATAAAGGTGGACAGAAATAAACAAGAAATGCAACAAGAGCTCACAGGTTCAGGGGTTACCTCTGACTCGGAGCTGTCACTCAGTTGAAGCAGCTCCGAGGCAGTGGGCCTGCTTCCCTTCTTGCGGGGAGCGGCTCTCTTGGCGGCTTTCTTAGCCTTCCTGGCCTTCTTGGCCGCCTCATGGTCATATTTGACCTTCCAGAATTTGTCATCAGCCTGAAAAATACAATGACGATTTCTTAAAAGTTTAGATGAAAGCTATCTACAGAAGAAAATAAGATGTTCAGATCAGTGGCTTACCGCTGGGGCCGGGTTGGTCTTGCAGAAGGGGCTTAAGCCGGTCCTCCCGCAGTCTGCCAAGCTCTCGTTCAAGAGAGCCTTGGTCATGTCCTCAGCAACGTCTTCAGGAAGATCGTTGCGGCTGTGTCTCAGGGGGTCATCTTTCCGGCCCGTGTACTCACACATTAAGCCGGGGCGGCGGCTTAAGGGGATCACCCGCCAGGAGATCCAGACTCGGACCAGATCAATGCCGTTAAGGCCATTTCCCAGGAGAGCCTTGATCTTGTTGATGGTAGGGATCAGAGGTTGGCGCTCCGCCTGGGATAACTTGTCTGACAGAGGGTGAGTTGGTTCCAGATGCGAAGGACGAAAGCCGGGCAGCGGGCTCTCAGCAGCCGGCGAAGTGTCTTGGCAATGGAACCACGTCTGGTTCCAGTCCTTTGGGTGGCTTGGCAGCTCGGCATAAAGAAAAAGGCAGTCTCTCCGTCGCTGAATGGAGATTCCACCAAGTTCTAAGCTCGGCCCGTTGGCGCACTCGTTCTGGCGGTTCAGATAAAAGAGTTCTCTGAAGAGCAGCAGGCTGGGCTCTTCTCCAAGGTAGACCTCGCAGAATACTTGGAAATTGCATATATTCGACACCAAGTTGGGTCCTATGTCTTGTGGCCGCAGATCAAAGAAATTCAGCACATCTCTAAAGAACTTTGAGCCGGGCGGTGCGAAGCCCTGGCTCATGTGATCAGCAAAGATTACCACCTCCCCGTCCCTTGGCTGTGGTCTCTCTTCTGATGGGTCGGGGGCACGGTAGGACATGACGTCCTTTTTGGGCAGGTAACCCGACTTCACGAAATCTGCTAAGGTCTCGTCGGTGACGTTGGACCTCATCCAATTGCATGTGATGGGTGCTTTGGGAGCTTTGGGAGGCATGGTGAAAGTCGGAAGCCTATGATAAAAGGAAATGTCCGGTTTAATTATAAGCCGGAGGAAATTACAGTTCAATGTTTAAAGTGGCGGCTTATGGAGGGGCCTAATGACATATATCTGAGTGCCTCGGGTTATCTAAGCCACTGGAGGTATTGAGAGTAATTCAAATCATCTACAGCCTTGTTGTAAATGAGCCGGAAAATTTTACGGCGCGTGGCTTCTTTTGAGCCAGAAGGTTTTACGGTGCGTGGCTTCTTTAAGCCGGAAATATAAACCGCCATGACTCAGCAGGTGCAATTTTTTACTAAGTGTGGTGAAAACAGGTTTCACACATCGCAGTAATTAATTTGGATCAAAACAGTCGGCTAAAAAGGAAAGTTTCTAGACCTAAAACAGACGCAGGAGAAGTTCGCAGGTTCAAACGGAGCCTCTATGCAGTAAAAAGGGATCTATGAACATTTGGAATGGGCGTGAAACAACTACCGCGGCAGTCCTATGCAGTTAGAGATCAAGAAAGGTAGTAAAAATAAAAACTACCAAGAACTCACGAGCAACGGCGAAGAACACGGGAAGAACAGCAGGAGCTTAATGTAGATCTATTCTACGAAGAGGAAGAAACTTACAGATGCAGGTGTGCTGCGAGGGTTCGCCGCGGTTTTCTGGACGGTTCAGGGTGATGCAGCAGCCAAGGTCGACGAGGACACGGAGCTCTGCTGCGGCGGCGGCGGCGGCGGAGCTCGAGCAGCACAAGAGTAGCGAGTGGAAGAGGATGACAGAAGGGGGAGAATGGAAAAGTCCCGAGGGTCGGGCTATTTATAAGGCCAGACTCATAAGTGGGCGCGAGAAACGAGGAGGCCACGGCGCGGTTATCTCACCATAAAACGCCTCGATTTTCGGGATGGCAATAAAGATAAGATCCGTTGCGGATATGGTGGAGTAAAAAATGGATTTAATGGAAGATGACGTCACGGCGGATTACCCGGAATCCAGAGGATGACGTCACGCCGGGTTATGGCCTTCACACAATTGTAAGCCGGAGATTTTCTGTCGAAAGAATTGAAGATTGACATGAGCCGGCTCAAATCAATCTGGGGCCTAATGTTGAGGATATAAACCTTAGAGTCACCCGCCCGGTGGGGCCGGGTTACTCAGAAGGGTCATCACCTGAAGCCCGGCGCCAAGTTTGAAGACGGTGGGCCAAAGATGGGCTTAAGACCCGGAGATGGCTTAAGGCCCGTAGTTACAAACCGTCATTATGGTAGAACTTGTAGTGTAAGGCAAGAATAGTTGAGAGTCCGAGCCGGACACTCTTATGAGCCGGCCGGGACTCTCAGAAGCTACTGGGCGTCAACCTCTCTATATAAAGGGACGACCCGGCAGCGGTTTAGGGGTAAGAAAGATCTCGTCGAGAGCCAGGGATATCAGTTAAGCTCCCTGGTCATCGAAACCCTAATCAATACCACCTCAACTAGACGTAGGCTTTTACCTTCACCGTAAGGGGCCGAACCAATATAAACCTTCGTGTTCCTTGTCCCGTTTAACCCCTTCAAGCTTCCTAGCGGCGATGGCTCCACGACTAAGTCCTAGCTTGAGGACATCTGCCGTGACAATTCCACGACAAGTATGATATCTACATGTTTTCTGAGCTACAACATGCCGAATTTGCTGTCGTGTAATTCACTCTTCATGATATTCCATGTGTTGATTGAAACAAGCTTCCAAAGTAGGCTCCATGATGTTTGGTGATTTCTGTGACTTGGTCTTTTCTGCCAAGTCTGTTATGTTGTGATGCTATGTAAACCTGCTTCTACTAGTCATTCTGTGCATAATCTGGAGATTTTCACTAAGGATGTTTTGTTTTACATGTTATGCTCTATCCATCCATTACGTCGATTGCATTTATGACCTGCCGTAGCTTGTTGTAATCTTGATCTTAAATTGCTAAATAATGTTGCTGTCAGCCTGTTAACATTAAGTTCAGTTTTGCCATGTGTTTTGCCAGTGATCCATGCACCCTATGAACTTGATCGTGCCATGCTTAGCTTCATAATTGTGTCATATTACTGTTGGTTTACTTCACATGACATGAAATTCTTTGTGGTGAGTTGTACAAGCTCACCAACATGCCTACTTATCGTTGTTTCTGCCATGTACTGTTATTTTCAGTCTGTAATCTGTCATATCACTTGCCATGTTTGCATGGATGCTACCATGTTTTTTGTTGATCTTGGGAATAAGTTCAGTAAGGAAGTTTTGTTAAGTGCTTTTAGTAGAGACATTCCATGTCTTTTTTGCCACAATATGTTCCTGTAACATGTTGTTTGATAGCTCTAAACATTGCAACCTGATGTTATTTCTGTCATGTCCAGTGAATTTCTGCTAAGTCTGTGAAACTGTTATTATTTGCAATCTTTCCATGTCCTTTTGAGCATGTTCTAGTGGTTTCTAGAGATAGCTCAGTGTTTATGCTTTGTTATTCTTTACTTGAACATCACGTCCATGCCATTTTTTTATGTTGGGGTGCTGCAGCATATTGTTTTGATGCTTGCAAGATGCCTAGTTGCTGTTTTGGACAGCTTGTCCTTTAAACTTGTTTTGTGTGTATGTGTTGAACCGTTGCTCCGTTTTGAGTGTGCTCTATATGAAACTTGCTTAGTTTTGCATGTAGCTTCATATTACCTTGTTGCATCCATGTTTTGGAGTGTGTTCTTGATGTTTGTATGCGTTTTGCATTAATGCCATGTTCAACTTGTTTTGCTCATATCTTATAGGTCGTAGCTCCGAATTAACCGAACTTTATGTGTAACTTGACTAGAAAACCGTGTAGATCATCTTGATGCATTTTAAATTAATGTTTAACAACTTCAACATTGTGTTCTAATCAGATCTGGACCAATTTCGAAATTTGCATATGAGGACTTACCGGAATTGTTATATGTTGTTTCCGGCCTCTTTTAAACTTGCTTTGATGTGTTGCTCTTGTGTGCATCATCTCTTGCCATGAGTAGCTTCATGTAGCCTTGTCATGCATCATACTTGGTTTAGCATCATGTCTTGTTTATGTGTTGTGTGTTTACCTTGTTGTTTGCTTCTTTCCGGTTGTGCTTCTTCTCGTTAGTTCCTGTTTCGTTGCGATCGTGAGGATTCGTTCGTCTACACTTGGTTCGTCTTCGTGGTTTCATCTTCTTCATGGACTCGTTCTTCTTCCTAGCGGGATTTCAGGCAAGGTGCCCATCACCTTGGATCTCATTACTATCATTGCTATGCTAGTTGCCTCGATGCTATCGCTATGCCGCGTTGCCTACCACTTGCTTATCAAGCCTCCCAAACTGCCATGTTAGCCTCTAACCTTTGTCACCCTTCCTAGCAAACCGTTGTTTGGCTATGTTACCGCTTTTTCTCAGCCCTCTTATAGCGTTGCTAGTTGCAGGTGAAGATGAAGATTGCTCCATGTTGGAATATGTTTATGTTGGGATATCACAATATCTCTTATTTTAATTAATGCATCTATATACTTGGTAAAGGGTGGAAGGCTCGGCCTTATGCCTGGTGTTTTGTTCCACTCTTGCCGCCCTAGTTTCCATCATATCGGTATTATGTTCCTTGATTTTGCGTCCCTAACACGATGAGGGGTATGGGACCCTCTTGACAGTTCGCCTTGAATAAAACTCTTCCAGCAAGGCCCAACATTGGTTTTACCATTTGCCTACCTACCACCTATACCTTTCCCTTGGGTTATGCAGACTCAAGGGTCATCTTTATTTTAGCCCCCCCGGCCAGTGCTCCTCTAAGTGCTGGTCCGAACCGAGTAGACTGCGGGGCCACCTCAGGAAAACTTGAGGGCTGGTTTTACTCGTAGGATGTCTCATCCGGATGTGCCCTGAGAACGAGATATGTGCAGCTCCTATCGGGATTTGTCGGCACATTCGGGCGGTCTTGTTGGTTTTGTTTTACCATTGTCGAAATGTCTTGTGCACCGGGATCCCGAGTTTGATAGGAGGATTGTCTCCGCGGATCGTGAGCTTATAATGGTCTAAGTTGGGACACCCCTGCAGGGTATAAACTTTCGAGAGCCGTGCCCGCGGTTATGTTTTTTTTCTTTTTTCGAAAAGGGGGGACTCCCCGGGCTCTGCATCAGAACGATGCATACGGCCAACTTATTAACAAATAAATAGGTTCAACAAGGTCTTCAAGTCTCAAAACGAAAAATAAAGGAGAGCTCACAAAGAGCTAAAAAGGCGAAAAACAAACTCGTCAGAAAAAGCCACAATCGGCTGGCATAAGAAAGATAGGTAAACTAATTGCCTATCCTATTACATGACTGCCATCCAAACCGGTTGAAGATATCTCGTGCTCCCATCTCCCAGCAGATATATCCAGTAACCAAACGCTCCCTGGCCTCCGTTGGAGTAAGTAGCGACCACATACGGATCAACGCAGTGGCTCGGAAAATAACCTGCAAAAAATGAATATTTGTTGTTCTGTTAAAAACCAAGTCATTTCTCCAATTCTAGACTACCCACAGTAAAGCACAGACTCCTACGCTAATGTGTCTCGCTGTTTCGGGCCCTATCCCGTTAAGCCACGTTCCAAATAACGTGTTGAGAGACCGCGGTGGAGTAATGTTAAATGCAATATGAATTGTCCGCCAAAGAACTTTGGCTAACGGGCAATCAAGAAAAAGGTGTTTGATAGTCTCATCCCGATCACAGAAACTACACCTAGTAGGTCCTGTCCAATTACGCTTTGCCAAATTGTCCTTGGTTAAAATTACTTGTTTATGGACAAACCACATAAACACTTTGATTTTTAAAGGAACTTTGATAGCCCAAACATGTTTGGAACTAGGAATCGAGCTTGAATTGATAACATCAACATACATTGATTTAACAGTAAACTCTCCAGACCTAGTAAGTTTCCAGCGTAATGTATCGGGCTGTAGAGATAGCTGAACCTCCATCAGTCTACCTACTAGATGGAGTCATTCTTGCCAATGGTTGTTAATTAGCGTCCTTCTGAACTGCATATTAAGTGGAGTGGATTGAAGTACCGTTGCAACGAACACCTCACGTCGTTGAACAATACGATATAGCGACGGGTATTGAATGGCAAGGGGGGTCTCTCCGAGCCAAGTATCCTCCCAAAAACGCGTGCTAGCGCCGTTGTCAATAATAAACTTTGTCCTATTAAACAAGGTTACTTTGACTTTCATATGCCCTTTCCAAAAGGGCGAGTCAGACGGCCTTGCTGTCACCTGGGACAAAGTTTTGGAATGAAGATACTTGCTAAGAAGAATCTGCGCCCAAGTGGCATCAGCCTCTACTGATAACTTCCACAACCACTTGCTGAGAAGACATCTGTTCTTGACCTCAAGATTCTCAATACCAAGACCCCCTTGGTCCTTCGGTCGACAGATGATATCCCATTTGGCGAGTCGGTATTTTCTGTTTAGTTAATCGCTCTGCCAGAAGAAACGTGATCGATAGAAGTCCATTCTTTTCCTAACTCCAACTAGGACTTTGAAGAACGACAAAAGAAACATAGGCATACTCGTGAGAACCGAGTTAATCAGAGTTAATCGGCCTCCGTATGACATGAGCTTGCCCTTCCAGCAACTCAGTTTCTTTTCAAATCGGTCCTCGATGCACTTCCATTCTCCTTTTGTCAGCTTGCGATGGTGAATTGGGATACCTAAGTACATGAAAGGTAAAGTCCCCAATTCGCATCCAAACAATTGCCTATATGCCTCTTGTTCGTCATTGGCTCTACCAAAGTAGAACAATTCGCTTTTGTGAAAGTTAATCTTTAACCCGGACAATTGTTCAAATAAGCATAACACCAGCTTCATGTTTCTCGCTTTGGCCAAGTCATGCTCCATGAAGATGATCGTATCATCGGCGTATTGTAGGATAGACACACCTCCATCAACTAGATGAGGTATCAAGCCTCCCACCTGTCTAGCCTCCTTAGCCCTTCCTATCATAATTGCCAACATATCAACTACAATGTTGAACAAGATAGGAGACATCGGATCCTCTTGTCTCAGGCCCTTATGTGTCTGGAAATAATGACCTATGTCGTCATTCACTTTAATTCCAACACTCCCTTTTTGCGTGAATGATTCTACCTAGCGTCGCCAGGCTTCATCAAAACCTTTCATACGCAAGGCCTGTTGAAGGAATGGCCATTTGACTTTATCGTACGCTTTCTCGAAATCCACCTTAAAAACAACTCCGTCTAATTTTTTCGAGTGAATTTCGTGGAGTGCTTCATGAAGGACCACCACCACTTCTAGGATGTTTTTGTCCGGCATGAAAGCAGTTTGGGACTGCTGCACCACAGAATGCGCAATCTGTGTGAGCTTATTAGTCCCAACCTTGGTGAAAATTTTGAAACTCACATTGAGAAGGCAGATCGGCCTGAACTGCTCAATTCTCACAGCCTCTGTTTTCTTAGGAAGCAATGTTATTGTTCCAAAATTTAAGTGAAACAACTAAAGCTGTCCAGAGAATAGATCATGGAACATTGGTAACAAGTCCCCCTTTATAATATTCCAACACTTTTTATAAAACTCTACCGGAAATCCATCCGGCCCTGGAATGTTTTTCATCTGCGCAATAGCTTCATACACCTCTTTCTCCGAGAACGGGGCAACCAAAATATCATTATCATCAGCAGTGAGTTGAGGCACATCCTCAATCTTGGACTCATCCAGGGACACACAATTATCCTCCGGAGGACCAAACAACTGATTATAGAACTCGGTAATGTATACTTTTAGGTTATCCTGACCTAAAATAGTTCCTTCATCTTGTTCAAGCTGAAAGATTCTCTTCTTTCTGTACTTGCCATTAGCGATCAAGTGAAAGAATTGAGTGTTCGCGTCCCCCTGGACAACTTTGCGGACCTTAGCCCGCAACGCCCACTTTAATTCCTCTTCACGGAGAAGCTCTTTCAACCTCATCTCTGCTTCTAGCTTAGCATGAAGCTCTGTGGCTTGCAAAATTGTGGATTTGGCTTTTAAATATAGGGACTGAATAAGTGTAAGGAGCCTTTCCTTTTCAACCTTATAAATCCCACTAAGGTGCTTAGCCCACCCACGTAAGAAACTTCTCAAATGCCTAATCTTATTCTGCCAGCGCTCAACGGAAGTCCTACCTCCTCCATCCTTAGCCCATTCCCTGGCTACCAGATCCAAGAAGCCTTCACGTTCAAACCATGCCAGCTCGAATGAAAAGGAGTTTTTGTTTCCCACATGGTTGAGCTCACCAGAGTCCATGAATAAAGGCATGTGATCAAAGATTCCGCGTGAGAGAGCCTGGACCGTTACCAAAGGGAATTTCTGTTCCCATTCGACGCTCTCTAGGACTCGATCCAGCTTCTCAAACGTCGGGTTTGGCAACGCATTAGCCCAAGTAAATTTTCTACCGGAAAGCTCTATCTCTCTCAGATCCAAGCTTTCAATAATGGTATTAAACATAAACGGCCATCTTCTGTCAAAATTATCATTATTCTATTCCTCTCTCCTCCTAATGATATTAAAGTCACCCCGACTAAAATTGGGAGCTGCTCAGAACCGCAAATTCGAACAAGATCCGCCAAAAACTCTGGTTTAAGCTCGGGCTGCGCAGCACCATAAACCGCCACCAGAGCCCAGTTAAACCCATCTGCTTTGGACCTAACCCGAAACTTAACTGCGAAGTCACCCATCACAACACTTCGGACTTCCAGCGAATCGCATCTCACTCCAAGTAAGATCCCACCCGATCTTCCTCGCGGAGGCAGGCAGTGCCAATCGAAATCGACACCACCCGATAAAGTACTGAGAAACTGGGGCGCAAAATTATCTCTACCAGTTTCCGAGAGAGCAATAAAATCTAATATATGCTCGATAGACGCATCTGCAAGAAACCTTCTTTTAGCCAAGTCTTTCAGACCTCTGCTATTCCAAAAGATTCCTTTCATCTTTCATCATGAAATTTTTTTGTAGTAAGAATCCTAGCACTCCTACGTACCACTGAAACAGGATAAACCTTCCGCTTCCACTTGCGTTTGGGTTTGCTATGGTCCTCCACCCGGTCCTCATAACCAGGCTCGGTGGATCGAACTACATTATCTTCTAAAGTGGCATCCTCTTCCTCAGACTCAGGAATGGATGGTGCAAGATCCGCACAAAAATTATCGAGCACTCTGACACCCAACGCATCAATATCTGCATCATTCATGGGTTTTACCGCTGCTATATTTCCAATCGTTTCTAAAGCGCGTTCCGCTTCCAAGTCTAGGAGGTCATTAACAGAGTTCGAAATTTCACTATCATTACGACCTAGTGAAACTCTTAACTGATTTGCATTATAAATAATTCCATTATTAGAGAAATGCAAAATGGAATTGGAGGTGTTGACCGACATACCAGTAGTGATCTCTATATCACGAAGCTTGGCCGCCCGCTTGGCGCACATCAGCTGCATGTCATCAACATTCTGTTGGTCCTGGAGATGGGAGCTCATCCGCCTCCCCTCAAACATAGGATCCGGAATGCCTCCAAACGCAATGACCTCCTCCCGAGTGTCCCCGTTAGGGACGAGGCCTCCAGCCCCACCCCCAATGCGCGGCCAGGTCAAATCACCCAGAGGGACGCCAGGATCCGCAGGCGCCGACACAGGCAACCACGGAGAAGGAGAGCTCAGGGCCGCCTGCCCACACTCCCGAGTAGGCGCAGCCGCCCCTCGCCCAGGAGAGAAAGGGGCCGGGGCCTCCTGCCACGACCCTCACCCAAACACAGCAGGAGAGGAGAGGGCCGAGACTTCCTGCCTAGGCCCCCTCCCAAAGCTGGTGTGTCGCCACTCGTCACCACAGACACCTCCACCGCAGTCCTCAACTGTGGCAAGGCATCGGAATGAGATGGGGAACGATGGGCCACCTACCCACCATCCTCCCCCCTCAACCGACGCCAACGCCGAAGGGGAGCAAGGGGCCACATGCCCACGATCCTCCCCCCCCCCGACCGAAATCAACAGAGGCGCAGCCGTCTCCAGGCTCCCATCGACAGATCCATCAGCCACAACAAGATCCAAGGGAGGGAGCGTGCACTCTACCACGCTCTCAGACTCCACTCGATTGCTCCAAAGCCGAGGAGGGGCAGAAGCTGGCTCGAAAGAGCCGAATCGCAGAGTGTTCATCGGCACCGTAACCGAAGGAGCAACCCCTGTCCCGGACATCTATGGTGTAGCACTGGGGCCGTTGGACGACTCATGCCCAACATCCTCCCCTCGCGCTGCTGTGTGACCTGATCCATCATTCCTGTCATGCATGTCCACATCTGTCCCAGCCACAACCTCAACAAAAAGATCTGTATCCGCAAACTCTATCTCAAGTTTAAATACCTGGCCCCTATAAGTCCACTTGACAACGTCAGGTACGAACTCAATATTGAGGACACTCACCAACAGTCGGGCCACCCCGTTAGCTCGGGTAAAGGCCATGTCCACTTTCTCCGTTTTCCCAACGAGAATCCCCAGACTAGCTACCACCCGTGCATCCTGAAGCGGCTTGGATGGAGCACCGGAGAATCGCAACCAAACCTGAGTAAGAGGCGTGCCCTGCGGCTCAACTCTCTTCCACTCATGGAACTCGAGGATGCACTACGTACCAGGAAACTTACACAACCCAAAACTCAGAAGACGCTCCAAGTCCTTAGTTGTAGGGAAATCAACCTTGTATGAATTGGCCTCGAGAGGAAAGAGCTCCCAATGAAAATCACCCGGAACTAACTCACTGAGCCTGTGAATAATCTGCGCCTCAGACACATTAGCCTTCGTGACCTTTACAATCCCGTGGTTGTGCTCTGAGGCTCTTCAGGAATCTCCCTCGCACTAGGGGACTCAAAGAACATCATGTCAGCACAATAAACACCATAGATGGTAATACTCGGCATCTGATCACGTAAAACGGGGCACTCCCCCGTGTCATGTGCTGGCATGAGACATGTATCACATAACTCAGTCGTGCACTCAGCAATGAAATGGCCTCTCTCTCCACAACGGTAGCATAGCCTCTTTTCCTTCTTTAGAGCCCACCTTGAAGCTCTGTCCGCCTCAGACTTATTAGTGGCATCAGCGGTAACGGCAGGCGGCGGCTCAGTCACAGGTATGTCAGCATTAGCCAATGCCGTCACCGCGTCCAAAACCTGACCGGACAAATCCGGCGTCCGGCCAGAAACAATCACCTCCGAAGACGCCGTTGGCTCGACAACGACAGGCGGTGGAGGTCGGCGGTACCGGTTCCGACCACCGCGACCACCACGATGACCTCTGTAGCCACCTCTCTGCCGGTAGTCAGGGCCAGAAAACCCCTCAACAAATCCTTCAGGGGGACCGTAGAACAGTTTTTCAGCGGTGCCATCACTCTGCCAAGCGTACCCACGCCCGCCTCCTGTCGACGAGGAACCACGATGTTGGCCTTCCCCGTAGACGTCGTATCCATCATCGCCCCAACACCCACGCGGAGGGTCCCGGTCAACATATCCGCCACTAGCATCTCTGGCCGCCTTAGTTCCGCGACCTCCGGCGTGAGCGTCCGACGCCCTGAGCCGACCATCCCGCGGCACGTACTGCTGCTGCACTTGCTGTTGCTGCTGCATGTTCTGTGCATGCACGGGTGTGCGGTGCTGAGCGGGCCCGGACTGGGTCGGCCCAGCCCTAGCAGCCAGGGGCGCTGCCTTGGACGGCGCAGCCTTGGCCAGGGGCGGCGCGGCCTTTGGCGGAGGTGCGGCCCTGGCCGGCGGCGGCGGCGCAGGCCTCGGCGGTGGAGGCGGCGGCTTTTGCGACGAAGGAGCGGGCTTGATCGGCGGCGGCAGACCCCTTCGCGACCCGCCATAGTCCCAGCAGAGATCGATCGAAGAGGCGAAATCCTCCTAGCGCGACCCGGTGGTAGGTTAGGAAATCTCGGCCGAGCGATCCTCCTGATCAAGATTGCCTTACGTGCATGGGTGGACACGGAGTCCAACACCAACTCATGCACAGGCCCATGGGCCACTCTGCTCGCATCCAGCCTCTGGGTCACGGACTGGGCCTCATACCCAGTCCGCCCCGACCCTAGACTTGGTGCAGCGAGCTCCAGCCCAGCGTCAGCGCAAATTTGAGTCAGACGCACGCATCACGCCGCACGGATCTCACCGGGACGGACGGCCGCCGTCGGCGAGTGAACCTTCGCTGGCAACACTTTTTTTTCTTTTTACGTCCACCCATCTGCCGGAAAGAAATCTGATAATGTAACATGCGGCAAACTTACCTTAGGAATAGGCCCTTTCCACAGCTTGATCGCCATCGCCGCCGCCGGCCTTAGCATGGAGTTCTTGCGCTTGCATCTCTCTCCCGACTTGGACGAAGGCGCAACCACATCTGCCACCAACGACGACGACACAGTCACCTTTGGGTGATTCGCTGCAACCGAGTGAGGAACCTCGACATCCTCTTCTTCGTCATCAACAAGCACCCAAAACCTTCCTCCAATCCCTGGATTCGGTCTCGTGATTTGATGCTCCGAAGTGGTTAGATCAACTATCTCAATCTGCTCCTCCCCGCTAGATGAAACCTGCAAGCAATCCAGCACAAGAATTTCAAAGAAATCAATATGCAAACGCATACCTGTTTGAATCCTCTCACCAGCATTCAGGTACCGTCCGGCCATAATGTCGTGCTCCTCATCCCTCACCGTCGTCCAACTTGAGTGTGGGTGCACATAAACGAAACCATCGCGCCAGATCTCCATCCTCTGGTCATCTTTGAACCGAATCCTCCAACGCACTTCACCGGACGAATCGGCAGACGGATCGTGATCCAGATCCGAATCAGACTCGGAGCTAGCACAGCCTAGCGGGCGGAACAGCACCGGAGACGACGGCAAGGCAGCCGGCTCCCCGCCCCCAAGCGCTGGCACTAGCGGAGGCGATGCCGGCGGTGGCGGCACGACCACCACCCCCTCTCCATCCCCCTCATGTGCCTGCGCGATTAGCGGAAATGATTCCGGCGGCGGCGCCCGGTCACACCGCTCCTTGGCAAACTCCTCGTTCAACACGATCGGTAGCGCGGGTGGTGGCTCCGGCGGCGGCGGCTTGGTCGCCCGGTCGCCTCAGTCGCCTCAGTCATTCTCGTCTCCTTACCTACCATGCCCGCGGTTATGTGGCAGATGGGAATTTGTTAATATCCGGTTGTCGAGGACTTGAAGTAAACTTAATTAAAATGAACCAACCGCGTGTATAACCGTGATTGTCTCTTTTCGGGGATATTCGAGAGGAGAACACGGTTTATGTTATGTTTGACGTAAGTAGGAGTTCAAGATCACTTCTTGATCATTATTAGTTGGCGAACGTTTGCTTAATTCCTCTTCTCGCTCTTGTTTCATAAGTTAGCCACCATACTTGCTTAGTTGCTGCTGCAACCTCACCACTTTACCCATTCCTTACCCATTAAGCCTTGCTAGTCTTTATACCCATGGTAATGGGATTGCTGAGTCCTCGTGGCTCACAGTTTACTACAACAACAGTTGCAGGTACAGGTTATGCGATGCTCATGACGCGAGAGCGATGTTTACTTGTGTTTGAGTTCTTCTTCTTCTTCGTCGATCTTGGGTTAGGTTCCTGGTCGGCAGCCTGGGATAGCAGGGTGGATGTTGTTTGAGTTTCTGTTTATGTTTCATCCGTAGTCGGATGTTATTCTCATGTATGACGTTGATGTATTCTTGGGGCGTTTGTGCCTTATGTATGTATCCCCAACTATTATGTAATGGTATGATGTAATGATATCCACCTTGCAAAAGCGTTTCAATATGCGGGTCTATCCTTGGTGGGACCTTCGAGTTCCTCTCGGATAGGGTCACATATTGGGCGTGACAAGGCTCCCCCTCCGCGGCAGGCCCCTGTGAGCGCGGCAGTATGTTGTGCGTTCACTCCAGAGCTGCGTCGCGTTGTCTGGCCCGGTAAGTTCAAGACGGGTCTGCCTCCACGCTATGACGGCACCCCCGACCCTACCAAGTTCCTCCAGCTCTACGAGCTAAGCATCGAGGTGGGAAATGGCGACGAGAAGGTCATGGCGAACTGGTTTCCCATGGCCCTCAAGAACTGGTTTCCCATGGCCCACATGGTGCGTGCTCGTGGCTCCTGAACCTCCCTGTGGGATCGATCTCCTCCTAGGATGAGCTACGCGAGCGCTTCATCACCAACTTCCAGGGTACTCGAGGCCGTGCCCCTGCTGCAGGCGACCTGCAGCGCATCAAGCAGTAGCCAGGGGAGATCTTGCACAGATACATACAGCGCTTCACCAATGTTCGCCTCAAGATCCCTAAGGTGTCGGACGAAGCCATAATTTCAGCATTCACTGACGGTGTCTGAGATGTCAAGATGAAGGAAGAACTCGCCATACACGAGGACCAGTGCTCGACTCTGGAGATGTTCAACATGGCAAATAGATGCGCGAGGGCTGAAGAAGGTCGCCTCTCCCTCCTTGAGCTCCCGGAGGCCGATCCTGAAGACAAGAAGGCCAAGGCTAAGGATGTGAAGCGCAAGGGCCCCGCTATGCTCCCGGCCGAGCCTGAGATGAAGCGCGGCTGCGACCACCCTGAATCCTCTAAGGGCAGCCGCCCGTTCTGCGTCTTCCACAACGTTCACAGCCACAACACGAATGACTGCCAAGATCTCAGGGCCATCCGTGACGGGCGCCTTGGCCGCCGCCCTGAGCGCAACGAGCGTGGCTACAACTACAGAGGAGGCTGTGGTGGAGGCTGTTGGGACAACCGTGACCCCCGCCAAGACTAGCATGATCAGCCTCGTGAGGACCACTGGCAGGGCCAGCCTTGCGAGGACCATCCTTGCGAGGACCATCCTCAGGGCAACGCCGCCCTTCCTCTGTTGCCACCGCCGCCAAGGAGGAACGATGACCACTGCCAAGATGATGGGGCAGGGGGCTTTCAAGAGCCTAGTTCTATTTCCTGTATCCTGGGTGGTGCGCAGGCCCCCGCATCCCATCGCAGCTTCAAGTAGTTCGCTCGTGAGGAGAACGCGGCCCTCCCCAAGCTCGAGGCATCGCGTCCCCTCAGGTGGTCCAAGTACGCCATCACCTTCGACTCTACAGATTAGCTCAGGTGTGCAGCCACCGCCAGCGCGCTCCCAATGCTCTGCTCGCCGACCATCAGCAACGTCCTCGTCACCAAGACACTCATCGACGGTGGCGTGAGATTGAATGTCCTCTCTACCGAGACGTTTGAGAGGCTCCAGGTGCCCTACGACCAGCTCCTCCCCACCAAGCCCTTCTCATGAGTAACTAACGGCTCCACGGTCCCCCTGGAGAAGATTCGCCTTCCGTTCACCTTCGGCAAGCGCGACAACTACCGCACCGAGCTCATCGACTTTGACGTCGCTCACATTCGCCTCCCGTACAACGCCATCCTCGGGTATCTGGTCCTCGCCAAGTTCATGGCAGTGACTCACCATGGCTAAAACGTCCTCAAGATGCGAGGAAGCTGCGGCATCATCACGGTCGCCTGTGATGAG
Source organism: Triticum aestivum (assembly GCF_018294505.1). NCBI lineage: Eukaryota > Viridiplantae > Streptophyta > Magnoliopsida > Poales > Poaceae > Triticum > Triticum aestivum. The sequence goes on along the minus strand of NC_057799.1, from coordinate 258,239,369 downwards.
AAGAACGCGGTGTGCTCCCTCGAGCGCGCCTACCAGGCCGCAGCGGTTGGGAACTCAAATGACGAGGGCGCCATCCATCCTCCTGAGGCCGTCCCCAAGAATAAGAAGCAATTACTCCTCTGAGGTCTTAAGGAGGCTGGGGCGTCCAATGATCATACCTCAGGCCGCGCGCCTGCTGATGGGGCGCCTTTCCCTCTCACATAGGAAGGCGCGCCCAGCGCCCCTCTCGGGTTGGGCTCGGGGGCTCTCCTCTGGAGGGCCTCTGACCTGGCCAGCGTCACGCGGGAGGCGTTCGGGTGCCATGTGGAGGCGTGTTTCAACACGCGCTTCCGCGAGCAGGGTGCAGGGTGCGAGGCGCCAGGCGCTCAGGGGTTCATCACCAAGGCGATCGGAGAGCTTTAGGAGGGGTGGGCCATGCGCGGCGAGCGCCGCCCCGCACCGCTCAGTGCAGCTGCTGCCCCTGACATGGGTGGGGAGCTGCGCGTCTCGTCAACATCCCAGGGCTCAATAGGGCCGCTTCTCAGCAGCGCTTCTAGTCGTCCTGTGTCGGCCGGATAGGGGGCTGTTGTTGGATTTCGGGTGCCGCAGACCCTTGAGAGGTTTGAACTCAGGGGTGCGCATGAAAAACACACTCTCCCTAGACTACCCGCTCAACGATCCCACGGCCTAGCTCGACAAACCCAAAGAACGAGAGACATAGAGATTTATCCTGGTTCGCGCCACCTTGCGGTGTAATACCCTACTCTAGCTTTGTGGTGGATTGCCTCGAGGGGCTGAGGATGAACTAGTACAGTGGATGAACAGCCTCAGGAGGTGAGGTGTTATTGAGCTCAGTGAGCTGGTGAGGGTGGAATGGCTCTCCCCCTTTCCCTATGGTGGTGGTTAGGTCCTATTTATAGTGGCCTTGGTCCACTTCCCAAATGTTAGGCGGGAAGGGATCCCACAACAGCCAAGTTTGAAGGGAGACAACTAGTAAAAGTTATCCTGACAAAAGTAGTCTTCGCCTACCAAAGGCTCTAGTGTAGTGGTGATGCTGTCGTGGGCTCCGCGATGACCTCCGTCCTGCCGTCCTAGCGGTCTTGGTCTTGTTGCACCAGAATGGAAACCTTTGCTTGATTCCTCGGGACTCTGCGCCTGCGCTTGCCTCCTTAGCACCGTAGAGGAAACTGGTACACTACGCCCGCTGGTGCTCGCCTGGCCTTGGTCGTCAAGGCTCACGTCATGCGAACCTCGCGAGGTGCACCTTACATAGATATCTCTGCTCCTCGGGAGCCAGCCTAGCGAGGCTGCCCCAGGGAGGCCTTCGTGTCGTCCGCCTCGCAAGGGTCTTGAGATATTGCTGCTGAAGCTGGGCCGTACTAGGCCATCGATGGAGCCACGTCATGGGCCACGGGCAGGCAAGTCTGGGTACCCCATTCCCAGGACAACGACAGTAGGCCCCAGGCCCAAGGCGCGCTCGAACTTGGCTTCGAGGGAGAGCCAAAGGACAAGTGCGGAGCGCTGCGGGCCCCAACTTCCTACGGCCTCGGCTGATGCGTGGCGATTGATGAGACATGGGCACCTCCGCTTCCCCACGCTGCCTCGGCAACTGCTCGAGTTGACGAGACCCTGCTGCATGTATAAGAAAACCATCATTACCTGCGATCGTGGAGGCCGGCGGTTGGCCTCCTTCTGGCTATAAATGAGGGGAGGGGTAGAGCCCCCCTCGCTCATCTCTGTCTTCTCGGCGCCCGCTCCTTCTTATTCCTCGTAGCCTCACCGTCTTGCCGCGATACTCATGGCACCTATTAGGAGGTTCTCCGTCGCGGAGAAAGGAAAGATCCCCCTTGAGGAGCCTGAGCTGCTCCCACCGAAGAAGAGGTCCAGGCGTCCTCATGACATCAGGGAGCAGGGGGAGGTGATGCGGCCTTGGTACAAGCGGCCGCCGCCTGGCTACCCGCTCCCCCTGTACGCCCAAGCGCGGGGCTTCGGAGGAGGCGGAAGCGCTCCGCGTTGCGTGAGCCACGGCCGCAGTGGTCAGGCTGTGGTAGCACGAGCTATGGGCCCATGAACCAACACCGAGGGCTCCTCTCGCGAGTTCATAGTGTGGGCGGCGATGCCGCCGCGCACGTGGATCAAGCTTCCGTGGTTCTTTGCCGAAGAGATGCCGCCAAGAGGGCCACTCGAACTGTCGTTGCAGCATGCCGAGTGCAGCACTCTAGCCACGGGGGCGGAGGTCGAGGTTGTCTCCCCGGGCAAGATCTTCATGACCCGTGGACGGGGCGAGGTTGCCCGCGCTTGCCGCGCGGAGGGGGCCCTCGCCATCCATTTCGAGTACGACGGCGCCTCCATGCTGTTCTTCAAGGTCTTCGACGAGGAAGGCCGCCGCCTAGAGCGCTGCCCTGGAGGAAGCAGCCGAGGGGGCGCGGCAGCAAGCGCCGAGCCTACCCCCGGTCCTGCTGGTAGCTCCTCCAGGAGCGGTGACGACTCCTGGGGGTCCAGCGACTCTCCCGAGCCGAGCGAGTCTCCGGAGACGAGCGACGACAGCTACGCGCCACCAAGCTCCCACCGTGCCCGGAGCGCGGCAGCGGCGTCCGCCCGTCGTCGCCGATGACCTGGATGGGGTTGGCATTGGCCTCTCGTGGCCCACCATTGATGATGGCGTCGGCGGCGACGTCCGTAGTGAGGGCTTCTTGGGGTTTTCCTTCTTTTGTTCACTGCGAGGAATCAAGACAAACCCTCCGGGTGTGTGTAAAGAAACTGTAATGCTTTTGCTCCAGCGCTTATTATTCCGACTATAAGATTGTGGTTGCGTATCTTGCTTTGGCATTGTCCCCCCATTTCATCCTTGCAGTAGCTTAGCACTCTACGCCGCAAGGTCCCAGTCCCCAGGTGTTGAGGATATAGACCTTAGAGTCACCCTCCAGGAGGGGCCGGGTTACTCGTACGGTCGTTACCAGAAGCCCGGAGCCAAGTTTCAAGACGATGGGCCAAAGATGGGCTGAGACCCGGATATGGCTTAAGGCCCGTAGTTACAATCATTATTATAGTAGAACTTGTAGCGTAAGGCAAGTATAGTTTAGAGTCCGAGCCGGACACTCTTATGAGCCGGCCGGGACTCTAAGGGCTGCTGGGCGTCAGCCTCCCTATATAAAGGGACGACCCGGAGCGGTTTAAGGGCGAGAACAATCTCATCGAGAGCCGGGGATAGCTGTTTAGCTCCTGGCGATCGTAACCCTAATCAATATCACCTCAAACTGGACGTAGGCTTTTACCTTCACCGTAAGGGGCTGAACCAGTATAAACCCTCGTGTTCCTTGTCCCGCATAACCCCTTCAAGCTTCCTGGTTGCGATGGCTCCATGACTAAGTCCTAGCTCAAGGACATCTGCCGTGATAATTCCACGACAGTTGGCGCCCACCGTGGGGCCAGCGCACGGTGGATTTGAGTTCTTGAAGGGCGGCTTCGAAGGGCTCAAGGGATACGCCGTGGGCCGGATGACCAAGAGTCGTCGCGGCAAGCTCTACATCGACGATGCGGACTGGGGCCCCGACGCCGGCTCAATTGAGTACGGGTACCGGGTCCCCTTTGGCGGAATTCATGTCTTCATTGGCAAGATTGGTGAGCCGGGCCCCGAGCCAGATCTCTGCGCCGATCTCATCGAAACGGCTCAGCGTGCACGACCCGCCAGGGCCCGGCCTGCCTTAAGGCGCGCTTTTGTGGGATGCATCCATGGAGGGGCCTCTGATCCATCCGGGTCTGGTGATGAGGCGGCCGCCGGCTCTGACGGCGAGTCGGCCACTGATGAGTCAAACTCGTTGTACCAACTTCAAGATGGCAGGCTCATGGGCTGTTCCGATGGCGACAGCATTCCAGACCTTTTTGAGCCGCCAAGTCAGGTTGGAGTTTTTATGGCTGGTGCGCAGCCTGTTCAGAACCCCGCTGCTGGATCAGGAAACCCGATGCCTTCTCCGGCAGGTGCTGATGGATCTCACGGACAAGATGACGGCCCTGTTAACCGCCACGGTTGACCCGGTGGCTCAAGCCCAGCATGATGCGGAGGTGGCACAGTTGAAATTGGATCTGATAAAAGCTAAAGAGGATCTTGCAGCAGAAGGAATCAGGCTGGCCGCGGAGCGGGTGGCTCTCGATGCCCAGACTCAGCTGATTCAGGCGCAGTCCTTCCAACTCACGATGGATCAGAACGCGGCCAATGAGGTCATGAGAAGGAGGCATCAAAAGGCCCAGTCTCGACTCCTACCGGTTTACGATCCACGCAACCTCTTCAACACGCCAGGTGTAGGGTCTAGTAACCCGCCAGGGGTCATAGCACCCGGGTCTGGACCCCTTATTCAGCCGCGAGTGATGGGGCCTCCCCAGGTACCCCCTGCCCCGCCTCAGTATGTGCCAATACCCCCGGGTCATTATAATAACCCGCTGGAGAACATGGTCACTGCGGCAGCACGGCTGGCGGCCCTACCAGTTGACGGTGACTCTCCGACGGCCATCGAAACCCGCCGGGTCAGGGAACTCCTGCAGACGGCACTGGCACAGCAAGAGGCGTACTCCTACAGCCGGGACAGAATCCACTCGACCCCTCGTCCAGGCCAGAGCCTGAGTTACAGCCGGCACATGGTCTCAGCAACCGGCTCAAGTAATGTCCGACGCCATGACCCGCCCCTTGGCCATGGCCCGGCTCATAATGGAGCCTTTTACGCAGCAGACCAAGCGCGGCAAGAGGCGGAGCAAGCGCCTCAATTGACGGCTTACCAGACCCCCCCCGGCTTACCCGACGACTTCCGTTGATGTGGGTATCCCTACCAGGACCGGGGGCGTTCCTTGTTTAGTGCCAGCTATCCGTAATGAACGTCTGCCTAAGGACTTCAAGGGCCCTAGGAAGGTGCCTAACTGTACAACTGACTTACAACCCGCGGCCTGGATTGAGAGTTATGAGATGGCTATGGAGCTACTGGAGGTCAGTGAGGCGGCCATGGCCAAGTATTTCACCATGATGTTAGATGGAACTGCCCGTACGTGGTTGAAAGGGCTACCACCGAATTCCATTGGGTCTTGGGCTGAGCTGAAAGCCCGGTTCATCCAAAACTTCAAAGATACATGTAGGCAGTCTATGTCAATTGTGGATCTGACTAACTGTAAGCAGCAGGAGGGTGAATCCACGACCCATTGGGTTCGCCGGGTCAAGGAGATCATACATTCATCAGATAAGATGGATGCCGGCTCTGCAGTCTTAATGTTGGAACAAAACTGTCGCTTTGTGCCCCTAAAGATGAAACTTGGGCGGCTTAAACGTGACTGCACTGATATGGGCACACTAATGGCGGCTCTTGTCAAGTACGCCGATTCCGATGGTACCAAGGATCCCCCTTCAGATGATGAAAGGACAGGGAAGGGAAAGAAGAACGGCAATGGCAAGGGTCCTCAGTTTAACCCGGGGAACCAAGGAGGAGGCAAGCGCAAGGCCGATGGCAGCCTAGAGTTCGTAGCCAACGCCAACTCCCAAGGTAACAACCAGCGACGCAAGGGGAGGCCTCCTCCCCGAGGCGGCGGGTCAGGACCTTCTCTGGAGCAGCTGTTGAATGAGCCTTGTCCGAGACACGGCTCTAGAGAGAAGCCAGCGACTCATCTGTGGAAGGATTGTGCAATCATGAAGGCCTTTAAAAACTACAATGGCCCGGGTGGCGGCTCAGGTGCCGGCGGCTCAGGCGCCGGCGGCTTTCATGGCCCGGGGGGCGGCTCAAATTCTGGCCCTTAGGGCGGTCAAGGGGGCTTTAATCAACAGTCTGGCCAGGGCCATCAACAGCAGCAGGGGGTTATCAGACCAATCCAAAGCAGCTTAGCGGTGGACAGTATCATGTGTTTACCACTAGTTTGTGCAAACGAGATCAGAAGCTTCACAAGAGGGCTGTGAATGCTGTTGAGCCGGCGGTTCCACGCTACTTGCGATGGTCTGAGCAGCCTATAGTGTGGAGTAGGGAGGATCACCCTCCCCGGGTGGATAACCCGGGCCACTTGGCCTTAGTGGTGGCTTCTCAGGTGGGAGGCTATAAGTTCACAAAGGTACTCATGGATGGAGGCAGCAGCATCAATATCCTCTATTACGAGACTTTTCGCCGTATGGGGTTGGTTGATAAGAACCTCAGCCAGTCAAACACTATCTTCCATGGTGTGGTACCTGGTAAGTCGGCTTATCCAGTCGGCAAGATTGAATTGGAAGTGGCTTTTGGTGATGAGAACAACTACAGGGTGGAGAAGTTGACCTTTGAGGTGGTCAAGATAAGAAGTCCATACCATGCTATATTTGGACGGCCGGCTTACGCCAAGTTCATGGCACGGCCGTGTTATGTGTACTTATAGCTCAAAATGCCGGGTCACAACGGGACTATTACGGTTCACGGCAGCCGGAAAGTGGCTCTAGAGTGCGAGGAAGGCGACGCGGCTTATGCAGAGTCTCTTTGTGCTACAGAGGAGTTGAAGTTTTACAAAGTCAATGTTGACCCAACAGATATGACCTCTCTGAAAAAGCCAACCACGGAGAATGAACCAGCAATGAAATTTAAATCAGCTGACGAGACTAAACTTGTTGATTTTGTTCCAGGTGACTCGTCTCAGCAGTTTAGCATCAGTGCAAATCTGGACCCGAAATAGGAAAGCGCGCTCATCGAGTTCATCCGTGAGAATAGGGACATCTTGGCGTGGAAACCTTCTGACATGCCAGGTGTACCTAGAGAACTCGCTGAGCACACTCTCAATGTTGATCCGAAATTTAAGCCGGTCAGACAATTCCTTTGGCGGTTTAATGAAGAGAGGCGAAAAGCTATTGGTGAAGAAGTGGCCCGGCTCTTGGCGGCCGGGTTTATCGTTGAAGTCTTTCACCCAGAGTGGTTGGCTAACCCGGTGCTCGTGATCAAGAAGAATGGCACCTGGCGGATGTGTGTGGACTACACGGACTTGAACAAGGCGTGTCCGGCTGATCCTTTTGCCCTCCCCCGTATTGATCAAATCATTGATGCTACGGCAGGTTGTGCACGCTTAAGTTTCTTGGATGCTTATTCCGGGTATCATCAGATTAAGATGGCAGTTAAGGACCAGGAGAAGACGGCGTTCATCACTCCCTTTGGAGCCTTCTGCTATGTGTCTATGCCCTTTGGACTCAAGTGTGCACAGGCGACTTACCAGCGTTGTGTATAGAGCTGTCTGCATAAACAGATCGGGCGCAATGTTCACGCTTACGTGGATGATATTGTGGTTAAATCCATCAAGGAGGAAACCCTGATAGATGACTTAAGAGAAACCTTTGACAATCTCCGCGTCTATAAGATGATGCTTAACCCGGCCAAGTGTGTTTTTGGTGTTCCTGCAGGCAAACTATTGGGCTTCTTGGTTTCTGACAGAGGCATTGAGGCTAACCCGGAGAAGATCAAGGCCATCACCTCCCTAGCTAAGCCGGCGTGTATAAATGACGTTCAGCGCTTGGCGGGTCGCATCGCTGCTTTAAGCCGGTTTATAAGACGTTTGGGTGAGAAGGCTATGCCCTTATATCAGTTGATGAAGAAAACTGATAACTTTGTCTGGAATGATGCAGCTAATACCGCTTTTGAGGATTTGAAAAAGCAGCTGGCAGAGCCCCCAGTCCTTGCTGCTCCGGTTGATAAGGAGCCCTTGCTACTGTATGTGGCGGCAAACACACGAGCCGTCAGCGCGGCTATTGTGGTGGAGCGCAAGGAGGTGGGTAAGGAGCATCCGGTTCAGCGGCCGGTTTATTATGTCAGCGAAGTGCTCATTGAGTCCAAGCAGCGGTACCCGCATTGGCAGAAGCTTGTGTATGGTGTGTTCATGGCGAGCCGGAAGCTTAAGCATTATTTTCCGGGTCATCCCATCACTGTGGTCAGTTCTGCCCCTCTTGGTGATATTATTCAAAACAGAGAGGCCACAGGGAGAATTGCTAAGTGGGCTATAGAACTTGGACCTCATGGCCTCAAATATGTGCCACGCACTGCTGTTAAATCTCAGGATTTGGTGGATTTCATCAATGATTGGACAGAGTCACAAGTGCCTGAGCAAAAGCCGGATAACACTTATTGGACTATTCACTTTGATGGGTCCAGGCAGCTGGAGGGCTCGGGGGCTGGCGTTGTATTGGCTTCCCCTAAGGGTGACAAGTTCCATTATGTGCTACAGTTGATGTTTCCTTGCACTAACAATGCGGCTGAATACGAGGCTTTGCTCCACGGTCTTCGGATGGCTAAGGAGATGAGCTTAAGCCGGGTAAGGTGCTTTGGTGACTCAGACTTGGTGGCTCAACAAGTATCAGGCACGTGGGATTCTAAGGATCCTCTCATGGCGGCTTATCGCCGCGAGGTTGATGCCATTGCTGGGCACTTTCAGGGATACCAAGTGGAGCACATTGATCGCAGGAAGAATGAGGCGGCTGATGCTTTAAGCCGGCTAGGCTCTCAGCGAAAGCCGGTGCCGCCTAACACTTTCCTGGATGTCTTGTATAACCCTTCGGTTAAGTTGCCTACAGAGGAAGACTTGGCTATCCCTGACCTGGAGGCACGACTAGTGGCGGCTCTTCATGTCATACCAGACTGGACAATGCCATATCTGGCTTATATAACCCGGGGAGAGTTGCCTGAGGATGAAACTTTGGCCAGGAAAATAACCCGGCGGGCTAAGTCAATGATCGTCATCGATGGCGAGTTACATCATCGCAGTGTTTCAGGGGCATTTCAACGTTGTATCTCCCCTGAGGAAGGCCAAGAGATCTTGCGGGAGATCCATGAAGGGGATTGTGGCCATCATGCCGGCTCAAAATCCCTTGTAGCCAAGGCTTTCCGTCATGGTTTTTATTGGCTGACGGCTCATGCTGATGCAGAGGACTTGGTCAGTAAATGTGATGGTTGCCAAAGGTTCTCACGACGGGCTCATGTGCCGGCTCAGGAGTTGAGGATGATCCCAATCACTTGGCCCTTTGCGGTCTGGGGGCTTGATATGGTTGGGCCTTTTAAACGGTCCAAGGATAAGAAGACCCACCTCTTGGTGGCAGTTGACAAGTTCACAAAGTGGGTGGAAGCTGAGCCAGTTAGCAAATGCGATGCAGCCACGGCGGTTCAATTTATGAAAAAGGTGATTTTCCGCTTTGGTTTTCCGCACAGCATTATAACTGACAATGGCACCAATCTCTCCAAAGGCGCCATGGAAGAATTTTGTCAACGAGAGCATATCCGACTTGATGTTTCTTCAGTGGCTCATCCTCAATCCAATGGTCAAGCTGAGAGAGCCAACCAGGAAATTCTGAAGGGCATCAAGCCCCGGCTTTTGGTCCCTTTGCAACGGACGCCGGGTTGTTGGGTGGAGGAGTTGCCCTCCGTCTTATGGAGCATCAACACTACTCCTAACAGGTCTACAGGCTTCACGCCTTTCTTCATGGTTTATGGAGCAGAAGCAGTCCTCCCTAGCGACATCCGTCACGATTCACCCCGCGTGGCGGCTTATGTTGAGACGGATAATGAACAGGCACGCCAAGATGCTCTGGACTTGTTGGACGAACAGCGTGATGTGGCAGCAGCCCGTTCAGCGATTTACCAACAAGACCTGCGCCATTATCATAGCCGCTGGGTCAAATCCCGGGTCTTCCAGGAAGGCGACCTTGTGCTCCGGCTCATCCAGGATCAAACAGATGCACACAAGTTATCCCCACCTTGGGAAGGGCCCTTTGTGGTCAGCAAGAACTTGCACAACGGGTCATATTACCTCATTGATATTCGGGAGCACAAAGATTCACGTAAATCTGAGGAAGAGACCCGTCGGCCGTGGAACATAGCTCAGCTTCGGCCTTACTACACTTGAGCTACCGGCTCTCGTGGTGTACATATTTATCTCAGCCATGTATATATTATGATAAGCAATAAAGCAGGACCTCTGTCCTTTTCTCTCCTCCAAATATGTGTGTGTTGTTTTTATTACAAGATTACATGCTGACTTAAAGGAGGATCCGGCTTATGATCGTATTCGAATCTAGCCGTAAGCAGTAAAGTCACTTGGGGGCTTCCTGTTCAAACATGGGTCGTATTCGAACCAAAGAGAACATAGCTGTCGATACCCATTTGATTGGCAAAGTGCCGAGCTCATTGGGAGGTTGCCTTTGGTCATATTTGAATCATAGTTTAACTCCTCTGAGAACCGACGTGGATCGTATTTGAATCAGCGTCGTTAAACAATTTTAAGAATCACTTGGGGGCTTCTTGTTCAAACATGGGTCGTATTCGAACCAAAGAGAACATAGATGTCGGTACCCTCTTGATTGGCATCGCCACACCCACTGGGGGCTATATGATCATATCCGAATCTTGGCTTAACCCCTTTGGGCCGGGACTCTGGTCGTATTCGAACCGGAAGCCCCTAAGTTCTTCTGCTTTTCACAAGTTTACTCTGAGGTGTGTATGGCCGGGTTTCACTTGCCAGCTTAACTTTGGTTTGCAGTGTTAGTTGCACGTCATGGGTGTCATCAAGGCAAGTAAATCGGAGTTAAGGTGTCAACCTTACTACCCGGGTTATTTAAACCGGAAGATGCTTATAGGCTATTAAGTGTGGTATTTTGGCTATGTTCCGAGTATAATTAAGGACCAGTCTTTTTTGAGTCATATTCCGGGTCATTTATCTCAAACACCTGATTCTCAGGGCGGTAAGCCGCCTCGAGACTTGTGATTTGCCTTTCTATGCAGATACTTAAAGGCACGTTTTGAGGTTGAGAAAAGCAAAGGGATGATTATGACCCGGAGAAACATCAAAGAAGCAATTTCAAAGGATTTTTGCATTCAAAACGTGCACGATGGCACGGCAGAGATGAACTGTTGCACTTACTCTATTACAATAACTCTTCAAGTCTAAAGAGTGGAACATTGTTTGATGACCCGCTGGCCAACTTATGATGCTCGCTGAGTTGAAGTCCCCGGATCATTCCTATCTTCTCCTCCGGCTGATCCCAAGACCTCGAAGGTTGATGACTTCCAGTCGATGCCGCTGAGAGCTTCAAATTGGGCTTCTTCGTCAATTAACCCGGCCGGGTCAATCTCCGGGGCGAAGGTGTGCTGACGAGCCGGCGGGATCAGATTGAGGGCTTCATAGCGAGGGGTTGGAATCCTCTGATTCGCCGCATCATAACCTGGCTGATACTTGGTCAAGTCGGTGTCGTTCCCGATGAGGGTGGCCACCGGGCGTATAGCCTTCACACATGCCGCGAAGTCCTTCTGGTCGAAGGCTGAGCCGTCTTCCTTCAGGCTTGGGTAACCCAGGGCGATGTCTGCCGGGTCTAGCTCCGGCAGGAATGCTTTGGCCCGGCTCAGCGCGGCAATTGCTCCGGCTCTCGCGGAGGCCCGTCGTAGCTCCTGGATCCACTGCGGCAGAACAGCGAGCCGGCGCAGGACTTCGGCCAGATGAGTTGGCACCTCGTTGGATAGGGCCACCACAGCTAAGGCACGCTGTGACCCGGTGTAGAGCTGTTCCACCAGGGTGTACACGGCCTTTAACTTGGTAACCACGCTCTGGTTGAGGTTGGCACTCCTAGGACCTGTTAACAGAATCAGATAAGCCGGTGACAAGGATGAGTTATAACATATACAAACTTGATGAAAGCCGGTGAGGCGGCTTACCGAAGATAGCGGCCACCATTTGGGAAACCTGGCGCTTTAGGCCGGAGAGCTCGGCGGTCTTCTCAGCGAGAGCCTTCTCCGCCTGTTCCGCCCGGGTCACCAGTGCGGCCTTCTCTTCGACCCAGGCTTTCCTCTCAGCATCAAACTCGGTCTTCAATTTTTCTTGAGTGGCGATGCTGGATACAAACTTGGCGTTTGCCTTCCGGGTCTCCATCTCCTGCATCTTCAGCCGGCTCTTGAGATCCGCAAGATCCGCCTCTAGTTTCTTGCCAACAGCCTGTATATATTTCCGGGTTAATTAACAGTCATTATATAAGTCCCAAGCGTTTTCCAAGCAAAGACACTTGGCACTTGGGGGCTAATGCATATTGAACGTATCTATCTACATACTGCTGGCTCAGTTGAATAAGCCGGAACCTAAGTCTACAACATATTCAAGTATAAGTCGTCGACTTGGGGGCTAGCATGGTAAAGGTAACTATGCAGTAAAGTAAGAAGACAGCAGAAGGATACCTCAGATTTTTGTTGAATCTGGTTGACCATGGCAACCTCGGCGTCCCGGCTCTTGTGTACTTGGCTGATGTAGGCAGAGACGAGCTCTCCAATGCTCAAGTCGGTGTAGCCGGAGAGGTCCAGGTTCACCCGGTGGGGCTGCAGCAACTCCCCCTTCGCGGAGCATTTGGCCAACACGGTCGGTCTCCCCGGCTCAACGAATTCCGTCCGGGGGATTACCACGTCCGGGTCGTCTGCTGGTGGAGCTGAGCCGGAGGCCTCCGGGTTAACCGAAGCTTCAGTCGTCGCCTTGGTAGTCGGGGCAAGGGCCTCAGGCGCCGTGTCCATTGGAGTGGTGGCTTCGGGGGCGGAGGCAGCTGGCGTCTCTTGAGCCGTCGCCTCCGGGTCAGGTAAGTCTGGCACTCCGGCTGACCTGGTCTTCTTCGCTCTTTTGGTGAGCTTTGCCTGGGCACTGAAAAGACAGAAGTGTTAGGCACACAAAGAGTAAGTACAGACAAGATAATGTAAGAAGATTGTTATTACCCGGGCGCAGTCTTGAAGGCCGGTAGATTTGACTGCATGGAGTCACCCGAAGAGGGGGAGGTCTCCTGGTAATTGGAGTCAGAAGAGTTGAGTGGCTGACGGATAACACCCGCCAATGGATGAAAAGGGTACATGTGAGAAAAAACCTCAGTGCGACGCTTCCTTGTTGCATCGGGTAACCCGGCGGGGAGGTCGGTGTCCTTGCGGGCCCGGGTGTGACGCCGGCTTTCGTGAACCTGCTGCTTCAAAAGAAATTGAGGATCTTGATGAGCTAAAGGATGTGAAAAGCTTACTTTTCGGGTTACTCTTCGGACTTTCAGCTGTGGCAAGGGCTCCGAGTCGGAGGAAAGTGACGTTACCTCTTCAACCACCGGGTTACTGGCGCCGGTGTCATCCTGTCAATGAGCAAGTGTTGATAAGGCGAACAGCAACAAACAACAAATATAGCAAGAATTTAAAGGTTTAAGAGTTACCTCTGACTCGGAGCTGTCGCTTAATTGCATTAGCTCCGAAGCAGTGGGTTTGCTTCCCTTTTTGCGAGGGGCGGCTTTCTTGGCGGCTTTCTTCGCCTTCCTGGCCTTCTTGGCCGCTTCATGGTCATATTTGACCCGCCAGAACTTATCATCAGCCTGAAAGATACAATGATTGATTCTTAAAACGGTTCAGATAAGGGTTACATACAGACGAAGATAATAGTTAAAGTCAGCGGCTTACCGCTGGGGCTGGATTGGTCTTGCAGAAGGGGGCTAACCCGGTTCTTCCGCAATCTGCTAGGCTCTCGTTTAGAAGAGCCTTGGTCTCTTCCTCTGCAACGTCTTCTGGAAGATCATTGCGACTGTGCCTCTGCGGGTCATCCTTTCGCCCGGTGTACTCACACATTAAGCCGGGGCGGCGGCTCAATGGGATCACCCGCCATGAGATCCAGACCCGGACCAGGTCAATTCCGTTCAGACCGTTGCCTAGCAGGGCCTTGATCTTATTGATAGTTGGAAGCAGAGGCTGGCGTTCCGCTGCAGTCAGTTTGTCCGACAGCGGATGAGTCGGCTCTAGACGTGTTGGGCGAAAGCCGGGCAGCGGGTTCTCGTCAGCCGGGGACGTATCTTGGCAATAGAACCAAGTCATATTCCAGTCCTTGGGGTGGCTCAGCGGCTCAACGTAAGGGAAAAGACAGTCCCTACGCCGCTGGATGGAGATGCCGCCTAACTCCAGACTTGGCCCGTTGGCACACTCATTTTGGCGGTTTAAGTAAAACAGCTCTCTGAAGAGCAGCAGACTAGGCTCTTCTCCAAGGTACACTTCGCAAAAGACTTGGAAGTTGCAGATGTTGGATACGGAGTTGGGTCCTATATCCTGAGGCCGTAGGTCAAAGAAGTTGAGCACGTCCCTGAAAAACTTTGAGCCGGGCGGTGCGAAGCCCCGGCTCATATGGTCTCCAAAGATCACTACCTCCCCGTCCCTTGGCTGTGGTCTCTCTTCCGATGGGTCAGGGGCACGGTAGGACATAATTTCCTTCTTAGGCAAATATCCGGAATTAACGAAATTGGCCAGGGTCTCGTCGGTGACGTTGGACCTCATCCAGTTGCAAGTGATGGGAGCCTTGGGAGGCATGGTGAAGGTTGGTAGTCTATGATAAAGAGAAACGTGTCCGGGTTAAATATAAGCCGGAGATCTATCGTTCAAACTAAGATGGCGGCTTATGAAGGGGACTAATGATATATATTCAGATACAGCGGGTTATTTAAGCCGCAGGGGGATTCAGAGTAAGTTGGTTATCTACGGCTTTACCACAGTTAAGCCGGAGGATTCTACAGAGCATGGTTCTCTTTAAACCGGAAAGTTCTACGGCGCGTGTTTTCTTTAAGCCGGAAATGTAAGCCGCCAAGATTCAATGGTTGCAGTTTTTACTAAGTGTGGTAAAACAGGTTTCACATACTACCGTAACTTTTTTGGATCAAAATAGTCGGAGCAAAGAAAATTTTCTAGACCTAAAATGCGGACGCAGGGGAGTTCTTGAGCTCGAAGGAGATCTTATGCAGTGGAAAGAAGTGTGTTTTGCAGGTGAAATGAGTAATAAACAACTACTGCAGCAAGTCTATACATATCTAAGATCAAACAAGGGTGGCAACTACGAGAACTACTGAAGCCTGCGGACAAGGGTGAAGAACACGGATGAAATGTTTGAACTCTACCGCAGATCTGTTCTAACAAGGCAGAAGAGACTCACCAGAGTTGGAGAAGAGCGGAAGCCGCCGCCGTTTATCTGGTCCGAGTCAGGGTGATGCAGCGGCCGGGTTGATGAAGATCAGGGGCGCGACGGTGGCGGCAGTGGCAGAGCTCGGGCAGAGGAGCGACGGTGCGAGGAGGAAGAAGAGAGCGTGAGAAGAGCCCGTTGGGCCGGCCTATTTATAAGGCGAGGTCATAAGTGGGCGCGAGATTCAAGGAGACCACGGCGTGGTTATCTCCCCCCCATGACGCCTCGATTTTCGGAATGACAGTAAAGCAAAGATCCGTTGCGGATCTGGCGGAGTAAAAACGGACTTAATGGAGGATGATGTCATGGCGGATTATCCGGAGTCCGGAGGATGACGTCACTCCGGGTTATGGCCTTCACGTGAATGATAAACCGGAGATTTTTTCTGTCAGAAGAGTTGAAGATTGACATGAGCCAGCTCAAATCAATCTGGGGCCTAATGTTGAGGATATAGACCTTAGACTCACCCGCCAGGAGGGGCCGGGTTACTCGTACGGTCGTTACCAGAAGCCCGGAGCCAAGTTTCAAGACGATGGGCCAGAGATGGGCTGAGACCTGGATATGGCTTAAGGCCCGTAGTTACAATCATTATTATAGTAGAACTTGTAGCGTAAGGCAAGTATAGTTTAGAGTCCGAGCCGGACACTCTTATGAGCCGGCCGGGACTCTAAGGGCTGCTGGGCGTCAGCCTCCCTATATAAAGGGACGACCCGGAGCGGTTTAAGGGCGAGAACAATCTCATCGAGAGCCGGGGATAGCTATTTAGCTCCTGGCGATCGTAACCCTAATCAATATCACCTCAAACTGGACGTAGGCTTTTACCTTCACCGTAAGGGGCTGAACCAGTATAAACCCTCGTGTTCCTTGTCCCGCATAACCCCTTCAAGCTTCTTGGTTGCGATGGCTCCACGACTAAGTCCTAGCTCAAGGACATCTGCCGTGATAATTCCACGACACCAGGCGAGCTTCAGCCGTCGCTGGTATGCCAGGTCGTGATGTCGTGGTCAAGGCCAGGAGGTGAGCTGCCCAAGGTCCGGTAAGACCTCCTGAGGCGCGATGCCCAAGAGGTCCCCTTTGGCGTGCAAGCAGCGTCCCGAAGGCAGAAAAGAAAGGCGGCATTGCCAGAGCATGGCTGGGAGAATCAAAAATTCCAACTGCGACATCGTGCTAACACGAATTTGAGACTTGTCTTATCGAGCCTGAGGTGGTTCCCTGTACAGCTTCCAATTTGCACTTCAGCAGCGGTGTTACTAAGTGAGGCTCACGCTGGCTTCCCCCTTCCTTGCTCTTCTAAGTGCTCTGCGTCCTCGGGTCTCGACCTTCGAGCAAGCTCAGCCGTCGCTGGTATGCCAGGTCGCGATGCCTTGGTCAAGGCTAGGGGGTGAGAGCTGGAGAGTCAGTAGGAGCTCCTGAGGCGCGATGCTCAGGAGCCCCCCCCTTTCACGCGCAAGCGAATCATGCAAAAGGAGGGCAACCGGAGAGGCCACCCGTAGCTAAGCTCGGGAGATTCCTGCGGGTTAGTTCGAGAGGAGGATACAGCTCATAATCGCGTTTGTTCTCATGCCGCTGATCTTTCCGCAAGAAGATGAAAGCACTGAGAATCTGGTGCGGTGACGTGCGCGGTGCGGGCCATGAGCCAGAGCTCGATCTCTCAGATTTGTCAGCGTTGCAGGGACGGACCCGAGCACAAGTGCCATGCCAGCATGTGTAGCCCCCGTTGCAGGATGAGCAAGAGGCCGGTCAGCAACACGGAAGGCCGCGAAGGGCAACAGGCAAGCAGGTGATAATCATAAAGTAACTCATGGGAGGAGCATCCCGCAAGGACAGACCCATGCCGCCTGGGGATGATGCAGCTCGAGGAGCGCCCCCAACAGAGTAAGTTAAAGATGCAAAAGGATACATGTCGCAGGTATAGGCCCGTGCGACCTGGGGACAATGCAACCCGAGGGGCGCCCCCAACTGAATAAACTAAAAAGAGTCACCTGGCACCGTTGCTGGAGAGAGGTTGGAGCAGCCGAAGACACGTGTTGAAGAAACTGCTCCTTACGGGCCGCCTGGGTCCAGAACCTCGGGAGGCTCTGGGGGCTCAGGAGGCTCATGAAGAACCGTCGCCATCTCCTGCAGGACCACATGGTGCCTACCCTCCCGAGCTGCCAGAATGCTTCGCAGGCAACGCTGGAAGGTAACGGCCGCGTTCGGCAAGCCAGAAGGCATGCGGACGTAGCTGTGAGGGGGCCCCTCGCACCGACCAACGTGTGAAGGCCAGAAGCGCTCCTGAGATGCGGCTCTGTTGAGCCCTGGGATTTTGATGCAGACGCGCAGCTCATTGTCCTCGCCAGGACAAGGAACAGCACCAAGTGGTGGGCGGCGGTCGCCACGCATGGCTCTTCCCTCTTGAAGCTCCTCGGTCGCCGTGGTGATGAATTCCTGAGCGCCAGGCACCCCGTGCCTTGCGCCCTCATGAGGGAAGCTTGCGATGAAGCATGCCTCCATGTTGTGCCCGAGCGCCTCCCTCATGACATTGGCTAAGTCAGAGGCCCTCCATAAAAGAGCCCCTGAGCCCAGCCTGAGGAGGGCGCCGAGCACGCCTTCCTATGCGAGAGACGGAGGCGCCCCATCCATGGGCGCTGGTCCTGAGGTGGTGCCGCTGGAGATACCGCTCTCTTGAGGCTCTTGGCGGAGCAACTGCTTCTTCTTCTTGAGGACTGCCTCAGGAGGGTAGATAGTGCCTTCGTTGTCTGGGTCTTCAATTGTTGCAGCTTGGTAGGCGCACTCAAGGGAGCACACTGCGCCCTTCTCCTCGCAGGCAACCGTGATGATGTCGCGGTTCCCTAGCATCTGGAGGACATTGTAACCATGGTGAGTCACTGCCATGAATTTGGCAGGGCCTGATACCCAAGGATAGCATTGTATGGAAGGCAACTATGGGCGATGTCTAAATCGATGAGCTCGGTGCGGTAGTTGTCACACTGGCCGAAGGTGACAGGGAGGCGAATCTGCCCTATTGGGGTGGTGGAGCCATCAATCACTCCTGAGAAGGGCTTGGTGGGCTGTAGCTGATCATATGGCACTTGGAGGCGGTCGAATGTCTCAACGGGAAGGACTAAGCCCCACACCGCCATCGATGAGGGTCTTCGTGACGAGGACATTGCTGATGACGGGTGAGCAGAGCATCGGGAGGGCGCTGGTGGTTGCCGTGCACTTGAGCTGGTCAGACGAGCTGAAGGTGATGGTGCACTTGGACCACCTGAGCGGACACGTGGCCTCAAGCCTGGGGAGGGCGTCATTCACCTCACGGGCGAACTGCTTGAAGATGCGATGAGAGTCTGGGGCCTGAGCGCCACCTAAGATGCAGGCTATGGCGTGAGGCTCCTGGAAGCCCCCAGCCCCCTCGTCTTGGTGGTGGTCGTCGTTCCTTCTTGGTGGTGGCGGCAGCGGAGGGAGGCCGGCGTTGCCCTGAGGACGGTCCTCACGAGGCTGGTCCCTCCAGGCGCCCTCACGAGGCTGGTCCTGCCAGCGGTCCTCGCAGGGCCGGCCGCGCCACTCCTGGCGGGGGCCGCGGTCGTTCCAGCGTCCTCCACTTCTGCCTCCTTCGTGGCCGTAGCCTCGGTCGTTGCGCTCGGGGTGTCGACCGAAGCGCCCGTCGCGGATGGCCCTGAGCTCCTGACAGTCGTTGGTGTTGTGCATGTGTACATTCTGGAAGGCGCAGAATGGGTGGTTGCCCTTGTATGATTCTAGGTGGTCGCAGCCGCGAGCATGGCCGCCCCTTTGCGCTTTACGTCCTTGGTCTTAGCCTTCTTGTATTCTAGGTCGGCAGCTGGAAGCTCGAGGTGGGAGAGGCATCCCTCCTCAGCTCTCGCGCACTTGGTCGCCATGTTGAACATCTCCAGAGCCATGCATACGTCCTCGTGTATGGCAAGCTCTTCCTTCATATTGACATCACGGACGCCATCAGAGAATGCTGAGAGATGGCCTCGCCCTAGCTGCTGCTTGATGCGCCGCAGGTCACCCGCGACAGGCGGGCGGTCATGAGTGCCGTGGAAGTTGGCGACGAAATGCTCGCGCATCTCGCCCCAGGAGGAGATCGATCCCGCGGGCAGGTTCAGGAGCCATGAGCGCGCGCCATCCTTGAGAGCCATGGGAAACCAAGTCGCCATGACCTTTTCGTCGCCATTAGCTACCTCAATGCTCCGCTCATGGAGCTGCAGGAACTTAGCAGGGTCGGGGGTGCCGTCGTAGCGCGGAGGTAGGTCAGGCTCGAACTTGCCGGGCGAGACCACGCTACGCAGCTCGGGGGTGAAGGCGCGGCAGCCCGCGGTGGTCACCGGAGCTCGTCGTGGAGGTGGAGCCTGGTCTTGGTAACCACGTGCCGCCACCGCAGGCGGCGCCCGGTCCTAGCATGGCGGTGCAGGGAGCACAGGAGCACCTTCTCACGGCCGCTGGATCTCTTAGCAGCTTCCTTCTTCGCGTGCGGGCACCCTGCATGGCGGGTCACGCTGCGGGGCCGCACGCCTTCGCCCGAGGACGACATCTTGATGGGGAGGTGGTGGAGGCGCTCGATGGGCTACGTCGCCCGCAGCAGGAGGTGGGTGAGGCAGCGAAAGGGTTGGCGCAGGAGAGCCCCCAGCGACGCTGATGAGCTCGGCGATACGATCCAGCCAGTCCTCGTAGAAGTCGTCGATGGGGCGGTAGCGCAGGAGCTCGTGCGCCATGAGTAGCGCCGCCTGCGCGTCCGTGAACCCGTGACGAGCGTGAGATGACAAGCTCGCAGGAGTCGGCAACGGGGTGGTCGTGCGTCTGTCTCTCAGCACGGAGGGGTGCAGCGACGAAGCTTGTTGTTCGTTCCCCGTCGGGCTGGTTGCGGCATTGGTAGTGGGTGATGGAGAGCGGCGGGGAGGCCCGCAGACGGGCACTGTCTGGGCAACGCGAGCGTTTAGAGCGGCTCGCCGCTCAGCACAGGCCCGACGAGCATCAGCCACGGAAGTGGTGGAGCAGCGATGCGTCGGTCAACGGAAGAGAGGTTTCAGCACACCCCTACCTGGCACACCAAATGTCGGATTTCGGGTTCCGCAGACCCTTGAGAGGTTAGAACTCTATGGTGCGCACGAAGAACACTCTCTCCCTAGACTACCCGCTCAACGATCCCACGTCCTAGCTCGACGAACCCAAAGAACAAGAGACACGGAGATTTATCCTGGTTCGGGCCACCTTGCGGTGTAATACCCTACTCCAACATTGTGGTGGATTGCCTCGAGGGGCTGAGGATGAACTAGTACAGTGGATGAACAGCCTCAGGAGGTGAGGTGTTCTGGAGCTCAGTGAGCTGGTGAGGGTGGAATGGCTCTCCCCCTTTCCCTATCGTGGTGGCTAGGTCCTATTTATAGTGGCCTTGGTCCTCTTCCCAAATGTTAGGCGGGAAGCGATCCCATAATGGCCAAGTTTGAAGGGAGACAAATAGTACGAGTTATCCTGACAAAAGTAGTCTTCGCCTACCAAAGACTCTGGTGCTGACGCTGCCGTGGGCTCCGTGATGACCTCCGTCCTGCCGTCCTGGCGGTCTTGGTCTTGTTGCACTGGAATGGAAACCTTTGCTTTATTCCTCGGGACACCACTCCCGCGCTTGCCTCCTTAGCACCAAAGAGGAAACTGGTACACTATGCCCGCTGGCGCTCGCCTGGCCTTGGTTGTCATGGCTCACGTCATGCGAACCTCGCGAGGTGCACATTGCATAGATATCTCCGCTCCTCGGGAGCCAGCCTAGCGAGGCTGCCCCCAGGGAGGTCTTGGTGTCATCCGCCTCGCGAGGCTTGGCACCTCGCGAGGGTCTTGAGCTGTTGCTGCTGAAGCTGGGCCGTACCGAGCCGTCGATGGAGCCACGTCACGGGCCGCAGGTAGGCAAGTCTGGGTACCCCCATTCCCAAGAGGCCGACAGCTGCCCCCGCAGCTGTGTACGCATGTCGTTCGGCCTACTAAACATGGCTGCCACGCACCAGCGCTACCTGCAGGGCATCCTGACGGCTCACGAGGCCAGGCGCCAGGTAATCCTGACGGAGGAGGCGCTGAACCCTTGCAAGCGTCCGGACCTCCGGAGCCCCCCTGAGGCTCAGGAGCCAGACAACTCGTGAAGAACGACCTCTTCGGCACACATCTTCAGCTGCCCCAACACTTCTTCAACGATGGTGCCAGGTGACTTTTTGGTTTGTTCAATTGAGGGTGACCCTCAGGCTGTATTATCCTCAAGCTATATGGCTCCGTCCCTGCAGCATGTATCATTTTGCACATTTATCAGAACTGGCCTTACCCTTTCATGAATTGCGTTATATTATCACTTGCATGTCCGGTGCCTCGCCACCATGAATGTCGTGCGCCCTCACGGGCCCGCCCGCGACCGCCTCATGTTTAAGGGCTGGCACGGCGTCTGTGATCGGGTCCGTCCCTGCAGCGTCGCTAAATCCAAGTGGCCGAGCTCTGTCTCGCAGGCTAGCTCCCGTGTACGTCACCTCCCGTGGTCCTTGATGCCTTGTTCTTGCATGATCTAATTGAGAGTGGATGAGTCAGGGTGCACGACCCTGTGCCTCTCGTTGCCACGGGAACTGCGCGCCAGTTGTCTTTCTTTAGGATCCTTGCATGAGAAGACTGGGCACGACGTCTGTGCTCGGGTCCGTCCCTGCAGCGTCGATAAAACCAGCAATGAGCTCTGTCTTGTCGGCCAGCCCCATTCACGTCACCTCCTAGGGCCGTTGGTGTCTGGCCTTCTCATGCGATGTCCTCTAGAGATTCACTCGATGCAGGCCACCTAAACATCTCACATGATCCTTCCAAATGTTCCGAACAAAATTCAGGCGCAACCCGCCTTGAGGTAGGGCCTCGTGAGTCCCGCGCTGGCTCACGGGTGCCCATATACACCTCCTCATGTCCTGTCGTGCTAGCCACATGTCAGGACAGGGCTGTACACGCCCCAGAGTCTCCCCTTAGAGGGAGCTCCCACCCACGCACCAGTGGAAGCCCCACGCTCCGCGCTGGCGGACGACACGGTCGAGGAGCGGCTATGCCCATGCAAGAGTGGAAGCACCATGCTCCGCGATGGTGAATAAACAACTGAGGGCGCCCTAGCCGCTGCAGCAACCTCCAGAGGGCCACTAGGCTCGCTGCCCGACCTCAACGCGTCACTTTCCCTACGGGAGGGCCACGCGAGGGGGCTGGGCACGGAAGCTGCCCCAGGTCACGCCTGGCGCATGCCACCTCACCATGTCTCTTGCTCCTGGTCTTCTCGCGACCCTCCCATGCAATAGCTGGCGAGGAAAGGTATGGGGGTTCCGGATTAACCCAGACGCTGCTCACATTTCCTTCATGAGGGTTGTTGATACCTCAAGGAGGACCCCTGAGCATCGCGGCTCAGGGCCCTCACTGGTCACGTAGCCCCTCACCCCTTGGCCTCGTCCTGGTGATCCGGACACCCCAACGGTGGTTGAGGTATGCGCGGGGCCGGGCTCTGCTGACGCAGAACACTAAGGCAAACAGAAAGGAAATCAAGCACATAAAGGAAATCACAGAGTCCTAGCAAGTTATTACAAAACATAATGTCTCACAATTTTAAGCAGAGGTTCTCACGCCTCCACGAGGCACGGCAAATGTCGCAGGGTTAAACTAGGAGGAAGCGCTGCCATCACCTCGGTTGCCGATTTCGCCTGTCGTAGGGAGCTCTTCATCGACAACGTCGCCACCATCTACACCGCCAGCTCCAGTCGCCATAGCTGCGGGGTCGATGCAGAAGAACTTCTCCAGCAGGATTTTCACCTGCTTCTTCACAGCCTCGGCAGCAGCGTCGCGGAACTCAGGAGCCACCTGCTCGATCAGCGCACCAAGGTCAAAGCTTTGGTCCCAGATAGAGGTGGCTGAAGATACGCGTCGCGGCTGTGGTGAAGAGCGCACGGCACTCCCCTTCCACCATGGATCCCACTCCGGCGGCAATACCATTGAGCTCGTCGGCGAGCTTCAGGAGAAGACCGGCCAGGCCATCCTCCAGAGTCACCATCGGCTTCTCGTACCCTTCTCCGTAAAAGGAGTGCAGCGTTGTGCGGCACGTCAGCTCGAGGAAGACGTAGGCATCGCATGCCGCAGCTGCCGCATTCTCGTCGGAGGCGAGGGTATTCTCCTTGGCCTCCAGCCGGGCCTTCTCCTCAGAGACAAGCTTGGCATGGGACGCATGGGCCCTATCCGCCTCCTCCTTTAGCTCGCCCGGGTGGCTTCGCTCCACGGCCTGGTCCTTGGCTGCTTGGGCCAGCTCGGTGTCGCGGTCGGCGAGCGCAAGCTTACGGGCCTTGAGCTCCTCCTCCCGCTCTTGGAGCCGACAGGTGTGGGCAGCCTGCTCTTCGGGGAGGGTCTTCAACTCGGCTTCCACCATGTTGCAATGTTCCTTGGTAGACGCTGCGTCGACCAGCGCCGCGTCGCGAGCCGTCGTGGCCTCACCGCTTCCATCCTACCCTCCATTGCGACAACCTCGGCTCGGCCCTAGGCCGTCCTGACACACGCGTCGGCCTGGAGCCACCCTGAGATAAGCCCTAGAGGCCCCGTCGCCATGGACCTGTCGGCGCCCTGAAGATCGGTCTGGAGCTGGTCGAGTGTGGTGTAGGCCTGCTCCAGAGCGCCAGGCCCGGTAGAGGGGCCACGGTCCACCAGCACGAGGACCTGGGGAGGAGGCGGCATCGGCGCCTGGACTAGCGCCGCCACAGCAGCAAGGGCGGTAGGGGGCTCTGGAGCCCCCAGACCCCCTACGGGTGCGACGGGGATGGGCGGCTCCGGAGTCTGCTGGGCCACGAAAGCGGCCTCCAATTGAGGCTAGGCCACCAAGCTCTGAGGGGTCCGCTCCATCATGGAAGAGCGCAAGGCGGCCTCCTATACCCATGCCAGGGTCACCGTGACTGTGGCGAGCGGTGCGGCCTCATGGGTCCCGGCTTCCTTCTTCTTCTTCTTCACCACGTGCTCCGCCCTCGTTGTCGGTGTTCTAGGAACGGGGGTACCCAAACTTGCCTACCTGTGGCCCATGGCGTGGCCCCATCAACGGCCTGGTACGGCCCACCTACAGCATCAACAGCCCAAGACCCTCGCGACAGGCCAAGCCTCGCGAGGCAGACAACACCAAGACCTCCGGAAGGAGCCGCCTCCCCAGGCTGGCTCCTGAGGAGCCAAGATTTCTATGTAAGCCTCACCTCATCAGGTTCGGATTACGTGAGCCATGATGACCAAGGCCAGGCGGGCACCAGCAGGCGCAGTGCAGCAGTTTCCTCTTTGGTGCAAAGGAGGCAAGCGCAGGTGCGGAGTCCCGAGGAATCAGCCAAAGGTTTCCATTCCCGTGCAACGAGACCGAGACCGTCGGGACGGCAGGATAGAGGTCATCACAGAGCCCACCACGACGTCATGACCAGAGGCTTTGCAGGCGAAGACTAATTATGTCAGGATAAGATGTACTAGTTGTCCCCCTTCGAATTTGGCCATTATGGGATCCCTTCCCGCCTACATTTGGGAAGAGGACCAAGGCCACTATAAATAGGACCTAGCCACCACTATAGGAAGGGGATGGATCATTCAGATCATCCTCCCCCACACGATCTCAAGAACACGCCTCCTGAGGTTGTTCCCCCACTATACTAGTTCATCCTCAGCCCCTCGAGTCCAATCCACCACAAAGCAGGAGTAGGGTTTTACACCGCAAGGTGGCCCGAACCTAGGTAAACTGATGTGTCCCATTTCCTTCATGTTCGTCGAGCTAGGCCGTGGGATTGGCAAGTAGGCAGACTGCGGAGGTTGAGTTCTTTGCACGCACTCTAGAGGTCAAACCTCTCAAGGGTCCGCGGAGCCTGAAATCCGACATTTCGCGTGCCAGGTAGGGGTGCGTCGGAGCCTCTCTTCCGCTAGTCGATCCGCCGCCTCCCCGCAGTTCTCATGGCTGACGCTCCGAGGGCTCACGTTCAGCACTGGGCTGTTCTTCCAGCCCAAGCAGTATCGTCCTCACAAGAGGATCTCCACTCCGCGCTCCTTGCGGCCCACGCACCGCCCAGTGTCGTGGGTCGCGGGCGGCGTGGGCCGCCGCCGCCCACCCTTGCGCCACCCCGTACCCGCGCCACAGTGTGATCTTCAAGCTATGCTGCGGCGATGGCACCACACACTCGCTGGGAGTAGGCGAACATGCGAGCCGTGCTCATCGTGGCACGGGAGCTGCTGCGATGCGGGTTGGCGGAAGGCGGCCGCGATGCCCTGCTGGAGCGGGTCGCCGAGCTACTCGATGCTGCCTGCAGGGGTGCGGCATCTTTCTGCATCCTGCATACATTGCAAATTGTGGCGGGGGCGCATGCCGACCCCCGCCACGCCCGCGCGCCCCTCCCTGGGGCACCTGGGGGACCCAACGGCCGGTAGGCTCGGGCGGTCCCTCCTAGGGCCGCGCCGGGATGCCACCCCGCGGCCATCAGAACCTGGCGCCCAGCCTGGTGGCCATCGACGCGGGGTGCCCAGGCGACGACCCTGGCACGACAATTTCAGAAGCCTACATACCTCCCATGATGGACCTGCTGCACACGTCAAGCGAAGGCCCCTGCCCGTTCCCTTCACTCGGCTGGGTATCAGGGGAATGTAAAGCTGAGGCTTTTCGTGAGCCGCTCCAGAGCTTCACCAACACCTTCAACGACAACAGCCACTGGGTACAGCCGATATCTCAGGAGCACGATTACGCTAACCATGGACCACATGTGAACAGGGCCACAGCAGCAACCAGGGATGTCGGCGTCCTGGGAACGGGGGTCCCCAAACTTGCCTGCATGCGGCCCACAGCGTGGGTCCACCAGCAAACACTCAAGACCCTCACAAGGGGCCATGCCTCGTGAGGCGGACGACACAAGACCTCCTCGGGGGCGGCCTCACCAAGCTGGCTCGCGAGGGGCAGAGAGATCAAGGCAAGGAGCACCTCGCGAGGTTCCTGTGACGCAAGCCATGACGACTGGAGCCAGGCGGGCGCCAGGGGGGCGCCAGCGCAAGCAGTGTCCTTGTTTACTCTTTGGTTCTAAATAGGCAAGCGCAGGAGAGGAGTCCCGTGGCATCAGGCAAAGGTTTCCATATCGGTGCTACAAGACCAAGACCAGCAGGATGGCAGGATGGAGGTCACCGTGGAGCCCAAGACGGCGTCACCACCAGAACCTTTGCCAGGCGAATACCACCTTTAGTCAGGATAACTTGTACTAGTTGTCACCCTTCGAATTTGGCCATTGTTGGATTCCTTCTCGCTCAATATTTGGGGAGAGGACCAGGGCCCCTATAAATAGGACTAGCCACCACCATAGGAGGCATCTGATCTAATCTTGGATCGGAGCCATCCATCCATAGCCACACACAAGTTCACCAAGCACATGAGCACCTCTCCTCAGGAGGTTGTTCTTCCCTTGTAACTGTTCATCCTCAGCCCAAGAGGCAATCCACCACACCACACTGGAGTAGGGTATTACACCGCATCGGTGGCCCGAACCAGTATAAACTCTTGTGTCTCTCGTTCTTTGGGTTCGTCGAGCTAGGCCTTGCGATCGTTGCGAGAGCAATCTAGCGAGAGAGAGATCTTCGTGCGCAGCCCAGTGTTCGAACCTCAAGGGTTTTCCGGAACCCAAAATCCTACTGCGCTAGGTAGGGGTGCGCCGAAGCCTCACTCCCATCAGCAGACCCACCGACACTTTGCAGCACCGATGTCCGGCGAACTGAGGGCCGGCGCCGACCACCGGGCAGCTTGGACGGCCCGGGCGGCGTCGTCTGCCCAAGAAGACCTCAACCCCGCGCCCCAGACGGCACGCGCACCGCCAAACGCTGCGGGGCGCGGGTGGCGCGGTTCGGCACCATCCACCCTTACTCTGCGGCGCATGCGGGCCACCACAAGGGCTTCAAGCTACACTGCGGCGACGGCGCCACACACTCGACGGGAACAAGCGAACATGAGGGCCGTGCTCACGGTGGCGCGGGAGCTGCTGCGATGCCAGCTGATGGAGAGCGGCCGAGATGCGCTGCTGGTGCGCGTCGCCGAGCTATTGGACGCTGCAGCCAGGGGAGCATCGCCTTTCTGCTCCTCGCTCACACCTCAAGCTGCGGCCGGGTCGCACGGCGGGCCTCACCGTGCCCGTGTGCCCCGGGCGCGCTAGGAGGTGTCGTCGACATCGGTGCGGCCAGCGGCGCCGGACGCTCAGTCGCACCCGTGGTACCTCCGATGGGCGCAGGCACGAGCGTCGCCACCCACGGCCCCAGCAGGGTGCCGCCCTACCATCCTCAGGGCGGCACGCTGGGATGGGCAACATGGAGTGCGGGGCACTTCGGTGAAGTTTTCGAGGCGATGGCCTCGGAGGCTTACGTGCCCCGCATGATGGACCAGGAGTACACACCGGAAGATGACCGCGGCTCGTTCCTCGAGCCAGGATGGCAAGAGGAGGCGCTAGAAGCTGAGGCCTTCCAGGAGCCACCAGGGAGCCTCGTCGACCATGCCAGCTACCACAGCTACAGGGTACCACTAATCTCTCAGGAGCAGGCTTATGCTAACCATGGGTCGCAAGTGGATCAGGTCACAGCGGTGGACGATGGCCCTAGCACGGCCGCCCCCATTCCGCCAGGGGGGGTGCACTAGGACCCGTGGTCGCCGAGGGCGCCGCTAGCGTCCCCTTCTCCCCTTGGCATCGTCCTGGTTTCTGGACGCCCCAACGGTGGTCGAGGGCGGCACAAAGCGGGGCCCTCATCTGGTGATATGAAGCAAGGCTCGGGCCTATGAAGGTCTCCGCTCGTGACACTCTAACATAATAATGAGTGGGGCTGTACACGCCCCGGAGTCTCCGTAGAGCCGCCCTTGGGCCTCGGGGGCTCCCGCCCACGCCCAAGTGGATGCGCCATGCTCCGCGCTGGTGGAAGACCAGAAGACTAGACTAGGCACCGGACGCGGCCATTTGCTTTTAATCTCTTTTCTGTAGCCCTGTTTTCTGGCTTGGATTTAAGTTTGAAGTTGAATTTTCATTGGTATGCGCGGGGGGTGCTTTTCTCGTTCGTGCAATTTCTTGCGATCTGGTTCCTTGCCTCGATTCGGAGTTCGCACCTACTGCCTCCCCCTCACGAGCCCCTCGGGAGCAGGGGCTAGGGACAGGGCACGTGTGCTGCGCGCACGTCCTGCCATGGCTGGCGCTTGCTTCTCGCGAGGCCCTCTCGGACGGATCGGCAGGCTCCTCAGGAGCTCATGACCTCACGAGCCAGTTCGGAACCTTTCCTGACTAAGGTAAATTACAGCAGCAAACTCGTGGTAGGACTCGCGGGCTCATGAAAACACATATCCAGCTTGGCCTAAGGAATAGAGGCAGTAATCTGTTTACATGAAGGGGCTCCCCCTCCCAAAATGCTCTTACAACTTCCAGGGCCATGCCCGAGCTTTCGCATGCAGGGTCAACAACAAGGAAGCACAGGCTCAGTCGGACATGTCGCTCACCGCGTCTTCTGAGTCGCCCTCAGACGCGTCGCTGGCGTTGCTGTGGCCATCGCTAGCATCACCGTCATCGTTGTCGGCACCGCCCTCACCATCGTCGACCACGTCACCTTCATCCGCCACGACCACCACCGCGTCGTCCTCGGAGGTGAAGGCCCTGACTAGAGCATCCACATTGTCTTCCACCCACGCGCCAGGTCGCCCCGGATGGCTTCGGGTACAGGGGCAATGGCGGCGTCGGAATTGAAGTTGGGGTAAGTGTTCTAGAGGTGGCTGAAGACACGGGAGGACGCGCGCCCGAGAGGCCACGGCTCCTATCTTCAACAAGCTCGTGAGCCCTCTCGGATCGGTTCTCCAGGCGTGTCACCACGTCGGCGAAAAAGCGGAGATGACTGGCATAATCGTTCACGTGGGGATGAGGGGCATGTTCATCGCAGATGGTGCCCAGCGCCATGTTGGCTCTGATCCTAAGGTCTTGGAGCATGGGGGCATGCACGCGCTACAGCGTCTGCCGTCGAAGCGCTTCCTCCCTGCTCTGCTGCGTGAAGGACTCGGCGCCGGCGACCCGCTGCTGAAGAGAAAGCAGCTCGAAACGGGCGGAGGCCAGCTCAGCCTGCACTGAGACCAGGGCGGCTGCGGCGGCTTTCCTGTGCTATTCCGCCTCAGCCAGCTCTGACCTGAGGGCGGTCGTCCTGCCCATAGCTTCGGCTTCCACGAGCTCCAGCTTTAGGTCGTACCTGCCAACAAGATCCACGCGAGCCTCGGCCACCCAACGGTCGACCACCTCCTGGGCCTTGGCCTCGCGCGCACCGACAACATCCTCTGCTTGGGCGACCTGACGCTCCCTCGTCTCCAGCCGCTCGAGCTCGAGGCTGCGCTCTATGGCCTCCAGCAACAGTGCTTCCTTGCACCTCGAGATCTCCTTCTCGTCAGGCGGCACACCCTTCATCGATGCCAAGGCGGCTCTGTGCGCATCCACCTGCTTCTCCAAGGAGGCGTTCAAGAACAAGAGCTCCCGCCTGTGCTCCTCAGCAACCGCGCGGTGACCGTCTGCCTCCTTGGCCTCCTCCAGGGCTCGGGCGCTGGCCTCGCACGAGGTTGCCAGGGATGCCTCGGCCTTTGCATTGGCATCCTCACGCTGAAGGCGCCCAAGGTTGATAGCCACCTTCTGTTGATGCCACTCCTTCACCAGCCAAAGACCCTCGGCTTCAAGGCACGCGTCTACATCCACAAGTTCTCCACTGAGCCAGCTCATCGCGCCCATCACCTCCTGAAAGAGCTCGTGGCGGACGACACTCCGCTCATGCGCAAACTTAAGCACGCGACCTGGTTCGTCCTCCACAGCGGGGGTTGCCGGCGGGATCCGAAGCGGCTCACCCCCTTTCAGCAGGGGGCTGGGGCCTGGCGCCTTCTGGGTTGCCGACCAGGCTTCGGCAGCGGCCCAGATGGGTTGAGGCTCGCTGCTCGAAGAAGAAGCCAGGATCGAAGCCATCCAGCGGTCGTCCATAACCAAGGGAGGAGCCCTTGGCACGCTTGCCACACCCCAGGCGAAGCCACGAAGGAGAGACGGCAAAGGCACGGTCTTGAGACGCCAGGCTGGCGAGTTTGCCTCTCCGGCTGACCTTGCGCCAGGGGCGGCACACTGTCTTAGGGTGCTCAAGGCTAGCGGAGGAGTCGAGGCAGGAGGAGGTTGCTTCTCAGGAGACTTCGCGGCCTTAGCAGGAGGGAGCCTGAGGAGCCACTGTCAGGAGGGGAAGCAGCACTCGAGAAACTACAAAGATAAGGTACTCACTCGTCTATGGCGATATACTTCCTCTGCTTCAACGGCCGGAAGGCATTACTGCTGCAACTTGGGGACCCTTTCCACTTACGGAGAGCATCGAAGTCCAGACGGAGCTGGCCAAAGCGCTGGATGCGGCAGCCAGCGCAGGGCGTGGCTGGTGAGGCTCCCGAAGAGGCGACCTCGGGAGTACTGAGCTGAGGGGAGCCCTCGGGCTCCGCCTCACGACGGCCTGCTGAGACCTCAGGGGCTTCGGCCTCAGGAGCAGCGGATTGCGTCGTCCCCTCAGCTGTCACCCCAGGGCAAGAATCGCGGGCTCCTAGGGATGACACCTCAGGAGCCTCGAGTGACGTCAATGCTT
Organism: Triticum aestivum; assembly: GCF_018294505.1. Lineage (NCBI taxonomy): Eukaryota > Viridiplantae > Streptophyta > Magnoliopsida > Poales > Poaceae > Triticum > Triticum aestivum. The sequence goes on along the minus strand of NC_057799.1, from coordinate 258,208,805 downwards.
CAGCACCCGCGCCTCCAGCCTCCAGCGGTGCTTGCCCCTCTCCATCCACTTTCGGGGTAAGTTCGGCGCTGACGGCAAGGAGCGGGACCAAGGAGACAGGGTTCTCGCGGGGCCCTTCAAGGCCGACTAGACGCAACCCCCATTCATCAAAGGGGGCATCTGCTTCATGAACTCCACCCTGTTTGAGCAGCAGTATAAAAGACAGCCCTCCAGCGGCATGTCGGCTGGCGAGGGGTCGCCCATCAAGACCTCGAGCACCGTCCTTCGTGCCTCGGGCGGAAGCCCTGACTCCTGAAGCCTCATGCGATCCTGGCCGATGGATAGGGCCCACATCGGCTGGGAATGGCGCTGGAGTGGGGCGACGCGGCGTCGGAGGAACTCCTTCATCACCATGGGCACAGTCACGCCGAGATCTTTCAGCCTCTTCAAACGGAGCCAGACGAAGGCGTGGCGGGGGCCCGCAAGCTTCTCGTGGCCCCAGCCGGAGTTGGGGACAGCAGGCACCAACGGAGGCGAAAGCAAGGAGCTGAGCACTCCGACATCCACATACAACCACCATGTCCGAAACCCGCCCGCGAACGGCGGGAGTTCAAAGTCAATCCCCGAGCTGGCCGTCGCCGCCACAGCCTGGAAGCTCAGGCACCCCGAGCACTGCCGGGGGTCGGTCAGGTGTAGCGAGAAGAAATGGCGCAGGAGAGCCACGGAGGGGGCAATGCCCACCATGGCCTCGCAGACAAAGGCAAAGATGGCAAGAAGGGCGACAGATTAGGGATCTAGGTGCAGCATATGGATCTGGTAATGGGAAAGCATGGCCTTGAAGAAGGCAGAGAAGGGAGGAACCAGGGCGGCCCACGGGGCGTCAATGAAGAATTGGACCTCGGTGGCTATCCTATCGACGGAGGCTCGGGACGCAGGCCAGGCCACCGTCCCTCCCCATTCGTTGAAGCTGGTGGAGAGCGTCGGGCGGACCTTGTCCATGGCCTCCTGGTTGAGCACCAGCGATCGAGCGACGGCGGGCTCAATGGCCGGAGGTGGTCTGGCTGAGGACAGGGGTTTCTTCCCCTTCTCCGTTCGGTTCGGCGCCGTGGAGATGGAGAGGGCTGAGCTCTGGTCGGATTGGGAGAAGAAGCTGAGGTTCGAGGAAGCGGAGGAGTTGGAGGAGTGCGCCGCCAGCAACGGGGAATAACTGTGTAAGACGCCGTGGCTGCCTAGCCAGGCAGATATCAAGGCTGCGTGGGGGAGCGGGGCCGCCCAAGTCCAATCAATCGCCACGCGTCGAACGAGGCCGCAGGCTGTTGGGGCCCGCGGCGCTTCCCACTTGCCCCTTGGCTTCGCCTCGAAGCTAAGTCCAAGCGCGCCTTGGGCCCGGGGGCTACTGTCGGCGTCCTAGGAACGGGGGTCCCCACACTTGCCTGCCTGCGGTCCATGGCGTGGCTCCACCAGAGGCCCTGTACGGCCCATCTTCACCAGAAAACACTCAAGACCCTCGCGAGGCGGACGACACAAGACCACCTCGGGGGCGGCCTCACTAGGCTGGCTTGCGAGGGGCGGAGAGATCAAGGCAAGGAGCACCTTGCGAGGTTCCTGTGATGCAAGCCATGACGACTGGAGCCCGGCGGGCACCAGCGTGCGTGGTGTCCTCGTTTCCTCTTTGGTGCTAAAGAGGCAAGCGCAGGCGAGGAGTCCCGAGGCATCAGGCAAAGGTTTGCATATCGGTGCTACAAGACCAAGACCAGCAGGACGGAGGTCACCGTGGAGCCCAAGACGGTGTCACCACCAGAGCCTTTGGCAGGCGAAGACCACCTTTAGTCAGGATAACTTGTACTAGTTGTCTCCCTTCGAATTTGGCCGTTGTTGGATCCCTTCCCGCTAATTATTTGGGGAGAGGACTAGGGCCTCTATAAATAGGACTAGCCACCACCATAGGAGGCATCTGATTTGATCTTGGATCGGAGCCATCCATCCATAGCCACACACAAGTTCACCAAGCAGAAGAGCACCTCTCCTCAGATGGTTGTTCTTCCCTTGTCACTGTTCATCCTCAGCCCAAGAGGCAATCCACCACACCACACTGGAGTAGGGTATTACACCGCATCGGTGGCCCGAACCAGTATAAACTCTTGTGTCTCTCGTTCTTTGGGTTCGTCGAGCTAGGCCTTGCGATCGTTGTGAGAGCAATCTAGGGAGAGAGAGAGAGATCTTCGTGCGCACCCCAGTGTTCGAACCTCAAGGGTTTGCCGGAACCCGAAATCCGACTGCGCTAGGCGCCATGGAAATGCGTGAACGTCTCCGCTCGTGACACTCTCACATAATAATGAGTTGGGGTTGTACATACCCCGGAGTCTCCTGAGTGTCGCCCTCGGGCCTCACGAGGGCTCCCACCCACGTCCATGTGGAAGCACCATGCTCCGCGCTAGCCGTCGACACTGTCCCCCAATGACTATGCCTATGCCCAGTGGAAGCACTTAGCTTCGTGCTGGTGAGAAGACTAGCTAGGTGCCGGACGCGGCTATTTTCTTTTGCCCCTTTTTGTAGCCCAATTTGCCATCTTCTGGAATGAGATTCGGAGTTTCGTGTGCTTATCAAAAGAAAACGGTGGGAAACTTTCTTGACTCGTAGTGATTTCTTGCTCTTTGTCTTTGTGTTTAAAGATTAAGGCTCATGCCTGCTGCCCCCCGCCCCCCTGTGAGCGCCCCTCGAGCGGGGGCCGGGCGTGGTACGCGCACGTCGAGCATGTTCGGGCTAGCCCGGGCGACGCAACCCCCCCCCCCGGGGGGTGGGGGCGTCACCAATGCATTCACCACGCGCACACCTTGCCATCATCCGGCAATCAGGATCCTCGCGAGGCTCTCTTGGGGCGGACCAGCAGGCCCCTTGGGAGGCCAAAAACCTCACGAGTCCTCGGAGGACTCGCCTCGGGAGAGGGGCGCTCCCGCAACAACAGGACCCGCTCAAGACCTACGGAACCAAAGATAAGTCGCAACAACTACCCCGCTCGGGACCCCACAGGCTCGCGACAGCACATTCCAAATCCTACCTCAAAAGCATGTCATCATTTCATACATTACAAGCCCCCCTTCAAAAAATGCTTTCATGCCCCGCAGGGCCGTGCCCGAAGGTTTTTTGCACACAGGTCAGAGCAGGAAAGGAAACGCAGGCCTAGCCGGATGCGCTGTTGCCGGCGTTGTCCTCATCTTCAACACCCGCACCACCAGCGCTGCTACTGGCGTTGTCCTTGTCGTCATCGCCCGCGCCACCTCCCTCGGCAACAATCACAGCCGCACCGTCCTCGAGAGCAAACTCTGCAACCAGGTCATCCACATGGTCGTCCACCCAGCCTGCCAGATTGCCTTGGATGACCCCGGGCACGGGGCCTAGCACAGCATCGAAGTCAAAGTGGGGGTCAAGGTTGAGGAGGTGGCTAAAGATGCATGAGAATGTGCGTCCGAGAAGGCCCCGGCTTCTCTCTTAAACAAGCTCGCGAGCCCTCGCGGCCCGGTCCTCCAGATGGGTCACAATCTCGGTGAAAAAGCGAGGTGGCTGGCGGCGTCATCCTCATGCGGATGAGAGATGCTCTCTTCGTAGATGGCGTCCAAGGCTCGGTGGGACTTGACCCTGAGGTCCTTGTACATCAAGGCATGCTCGCGCTGCATCGTTCAACGGTAATTTGCTTCATTCGCGGTCTTCTCCGCAAGGGACGTGACGCCCTCAACCTGCTGCTGAAGTGAAGACAGGTCAGAGCGGGCGGAGACTAGATCAGCTTGAGTGGAAGCTTGAGCCTCCTAGGCAACCTTCTCGCACTACTCCGCTGCGTCTAGCTTCGTCCTGAGGGTGGTGGTCCTGCCCCCAAACTCGGCCTCCTGAAGCTCCAATTTCAGGCGGTACTTGTCGGCAGGAGCCGTGCGAACCTTCGCCAACCTCTAGTCGACCTCCTGCTGGATCCTAGCCTCCCGAGCGGCGACAGCGTCCTCAGCCGTGGCTACCTGGTGCTCCCTCACCTCCAGCCACTCAAGCTCCAGGCTGCGCTCCAAGACCTCCAGCGCTAGCGCCTCCTCACATTCCTGAATCACCTTCTCATCGGAGGGGGCCTCGCTCAGTGATGCTACCAGGGCAGCCTTGCACGCCTGGATCTGATGCTCGAGCGTGGCGTTCGAAGCTCGAAGCTCCCGCTCTCACTCCTTGGCTGCTTTACGATGGCAGTCGACGGCCCTAGCTTCCTCCAGAGCGTGGGCACAAGCTTCACGAGAAGCTGCAAGGGATACCGCGGCACTTGCGTTGGCGCGCTCATGCTGAAGATGTCCGAGGTTGATGGCGACCTTCAACTGGTGCCACTCGCGTGCCAAGTGAAGGTCCTCCATCTCGAGGTGGGCGTCGACATCGGCAAGCTCTCCTCCAAGCCGACTCAATGCACCCATCTCCTCCCGGAAAAACTCATGGCGGACGGCGCGCGCCCGCGTGTGAGCTCCAGCGCGTGGCCAAGCCCATCCTCTGCGCCGGGGGCTGTCGGAGCGGCGCGGAGCGGCTGGCCTGCCTCTGGCAGAGGGCTAGAGGCCGGTGCCTTCCCAGCCGCTCTCCGGGCCTCGGCGAAGGCGCTGGGCAGCACATCCTCGCTGCTGGAAGATGAAGCCGATGCTGGGGTTGCCCAGCCACCGGTGATGACCAGTGGAGGAGCCCTCGGCACACCTCCCGTACCCTAGGCCAGACCATGAAGGAAGGATGCTGGAAGCGCATGCTCGCGGCCCCCCGGCAATGCACCCACCTCTCGGACCAGCTCCGTACCTCGCGCGGGTGTCTGGTGCGGGGGGCATGGAATCAAGAGCGGGCCAGGGACCTCTGGGGGTCACTTCCTAGGAGTTTTCGTCGTCGTAGCCGAAGGGATCCTGAGAAGACATGGTCAGGAAAGGATGCGACAAGCAGGAAATCACGAAGATAAGGTACTTAATCGTCTATGGCTATGTACTTCCTCTGCTTCAGCGGTCGGTAGGCGTCACCACTGCAGCTCGGAGGCCCTTTCCTCTTGCGGAGTGCTTCAAGGTTCAGGCGAAGCTGGCCGAGCTTCGGGGCGCGACTGTCGGCAGCTGAGGCACTTGATGGGGCTTCCGGGGCGACAACCTTAGGAACACCAGGCCGCACCTGCCCACTAGCCGCCACCTCAGGACCCCTCGCTCCGGCTTCGAGGGCAACGGCCTCAGGAGCGTCGGGTCGCACCAGCTCTCCAGCGGCTCCCTCAGGAGCGCTCACCAGAACTTCCAGGGCGGCTACCTCGGGAGCACCTGGCGACACCTGCTCCCCAGCAGTAACCCCTGCGGTACCCAGTGGCGTTCGCCCTTGCATACATGTCCGGGGTGCGCGCCGCAGGATCGACGAGCAAAGGATCCATGAAGACGGGATTCTTGCGAGGCCCTTTAAGGCCTTCCGGGCGCAGCCCCCACTTATCAAAAAGGGGCATCTGCCTCATGAAGTCCTCTTTGTTCGAGCATTGGTACACGAGGCGGCCCTCCTCTGGAAGTGTGGATGGTGCTGAGTCGCCCGTCAGAAGCTCGAGCATCGCGAGCAGCATCTTGGAAGGAAGCGCAGGCACCTGGAGCCTCATGGGGTCCTTGTTGCCGGTAAGGGCCCACATTGGGCGAGAATGGCGCTGGAGCGGAGCGCTGTGCCACCGGACGAATTCCTTCACCACCATCGGCGCCGTCACCCTGACCTTCTTCAACCTGGACAGCCTGGACCAGACATGGGCAAGCCGACGGTCGACAAGCTGCACATGCCCCCAGCCAGAATTGGGTGTCACCGGCACTCACGGAAGCAGGAGCAGGGGGCTGAGTGTGCTCGCGTCCACATACACCCACTTCTTCCGGAATCCTCTCGTATCTGGGCGGAGCGTGAAGTCGATGCCTGACCCAGCTGTCGCCGCCACGGCTTGGAAGGCCACGCATCCCGAGCGCTGGCGGCCGTCGACCAGGTGAAGCAAGAAGAAATGGCAGAACAGGGTGACAGGCGGGGCAATGCCCACCATGGCCTCGCACAGGAAGGCGAAGACAGCAAGGAGGAGGATGGACCAGGGATCCAGATGCAGCGCTTGGATCTGGTAATGCGAGATGATGGCATTGAAGAAATCAGAGAAAGGGGGGACCAAGCCGGCCAAGAGAGCATGAAGATGGAGGGGGATCTCAGTGGCTTCCGTGTCAATCATGGCCCGGGAAGCGGGCCAAACCGTCATCGCCTTCCACTCGTTGGAATCGGTGGCAAGGGTCGTCCGGACCTTGTCCAATCCCTCCTGGTTGATCATCGTCGACTGCTCAAGGGTGGGCTCCAAGACCGGCCGGGATTCGGCGGGGGCGCGGGCCTTTCTCTTCTTCTTTGACCTCGGGGCCATGGTGGAAAGGAAGGATAGGCACCAGCGCCGAATCTCGGAGAAGAGCTGCGGGTTCGCATGGAAGAGGAGGAGCCAAGGGCGAGCATGGGAAGCAATGCAGGCAAAGCTGCGCGAGCAACGACCGGCCGCCAAGGCTGGCAGATATCAAGGCTGTGTGAGGAAGTGGGGGCGCCCACGTCTCGGCAAAAGCCACGCGTTTATCGAGGCTACAGGCGGTTGGGGCCTGCTGTCATAGCCCTAGCTAGTCATTGCTTGACTTTGCATAATCATCCATGCAACATGTTTAATTTCAAATAAAGTTGAAATGGGGATTGATCAAACCCTAGCACCAGAAAGAATTCAATAGGTTCAAATAAAATATTTTTCAATGAGCCCAAAATGCCCTTTCAAAATGTTCATGATTTCAGATAAAGGTGAAAACCTCTGCCAAAAATGATGAGCATATTTCTTGGACATTTATGCATTTTTGAATTAACCCAGTAAGTATTTGAATTGGAGCTAATAAATGCTATAAATAATCCTAGAGCTCCAGTAATTCTGGAACTTTTTGTGGGGCTTTGTAATAATCCATAGTGCATCCACAATAATTTTCAAAAGCTACAAAAATAATTTGGTTAGCAAACCAAGTTTAGAAACCAACTGCAAAAATAGAAAACAGAAACAAATGAATAAAAGACAGAGCAGAGAAAGACTTACCTGGCGCATACCTGCAGCAGAGCCGGCCCAGCTCTTGTTCTGGCCCAACCCACCACCGCAGCCTCCCTGTCGTCTTCCTCCCTGGACAGAAGGACAGGGGCGCGTGGTCGCCGTGCGCCGGCACGCGTCGGCCACCTCTTCTGTGCCTGCTCGCCCGGATGCCTCTGGACGACGCCACGCACTCCCCCCGGGCCCTCTCTCTCTCTCTCGCATCCATCCCCTCCTGTCCCTCGCTCTCTCCCGTGACGGCCGACGTGGCCATCGTAGCGCCGCCGTGAACCACCGCGCTCCCCGACCCCCTCTCGCCTTCTCGTGTTGCGTACAAGCTCCGCCACCATCACCTACGCCTCCTGGACGACCCGCAGGATGCCGGACGCACCGCACCACGACCATGCCGTCGTCTTCAACCACTCGGCCGTTGAGATCGCCAACGACCGCACGCCGTCACCAACCCTTCCCCGAGCCCACAGAGCTTCTCTACGTTACCGCTGTGAGCTACCGCTTCGAACCCCTCTCTTCCCCGCCTCGATTGCGCCCTGTAGCCCTTGTTCTCACCGGAGCCGAAGCTCGCCGCCGCCGCGCAATGTTGCCGCCGTGGCTACAGCCACTGGAGCCTCCACCTGAGTACACCACCGTGCTCAGAATGACCCCACGAGACCGTAGCTACCAACATCTCCCCCTCTCGTGCACCGCAACCCCAAACCCGCAACCCACCGTGCTCCGGCCGCCGCCATTTTGGTCGCCGTTGTTGACTCCGTCCACCCCCGCTCGAACCACGACCACCGTTCAATGCGCCTCTCTGCGCTGAGCACGTAGAGCCCAGCCCCGCTCGCTCCTGCCGCCGGAAACGGCCGGACGGGCAACGCCGCCGCATCCTGGTTACGCCGGCGATTAGCCGCCGGTGATAGCCATTGTTAGGGGTTAATCACCCCACTAACTAAGCCCCTAAGCCACTGACAGCCGGGCCCCACCGATTTATTTAAACCCCTAACAAAATTAGTTAGACTTAAGTTAATCCCGGTGGACCCACGCGTCAGAGTTGACTGTGCTGACGTGGTCGTTGACCGGGCCCACCTGTTCGTGACCTAACAAGTCCAGGGTCACTGACCAATGGGTCCCGTGGGTCAGGTTTGACCTGGCCGACCCAGTTGACCCGCTGACATCTCCCTGGCGCAATGCTGACGCAATAAGTCATTTTCTGGATTAAAAATAATCCAGGAAATTCCAGGAAAAGGTATAAACTTCTACAATTCATAGGAAATAATCTATAACTCAGATTGAAATAATTTATATATGAAAAATGATCAAAAAATCCAATCTATCCATCTGTACTTGTTTCATGCATATTTAAACAACTTAACCTTGCTGTTTAGATCAAAACATGATAATGCACTATTTGATTTCATAATTTGAGTTTGCCAACTCAAACCCTTCTGTTGCTAGCTGCATTAGCTCAAATCACAGCATATTGCCATGTCATGATCATGCATCATATTGTGCATTGCATTGATTGTGTCCTTTCTCTCTTTGCCAGTGGTTGTTCCCCCTCGGTAGACGTATGTTCCAACGATGAGTTCGATGACACCGATGAAGAGCTATACTATCTTCAGAAGTGCGAGGCAAGCAGAACCCCCTTGTTCATTCCGATACAATCCCACTATCTCGCTCCTGCTCTCTTTTACTGCATTAGGACAACAACGATTCATCTGTTACATGTTGCGGTAGTTGAACCCCTTTCCTCTGCATGACCTGTCATTGCCATAGTAAATAGATGAAACCCACTAGCATGAGTAGGAGTTGTTTGAGCCCTGATGTGCCTACTCATGCATGCTTGTTGTCATGCCTGCTATTGCTTAGAGTTGAGTCAGGTCTGATTCATCGGGGATGAACTGGAATGTGGTGAACATGTCCTACTGTTGAGAGCTAAGTGTGTGAACACGATTTGGTAATGGTAGCGGTGAGAGGCCATGTAGGGGTACATGGTGGGTTGTCTCATTGCAGTCGTCCTCAGGAACTGAGTTCTGTGTTTGTGATCCATGAACAGCTACTACCACGCATTGAAATGCTTAAGTGCCCCTCTCGGCTTCTTAACCACCCTTGTCCTCTGTCCAGGAGTTGCAAGTAGTTTCTAGTGTTTGTAGTATGCTGGAGGCCGTGCGTAGCACTGACCCGAGGGGTGGGCTGTGATGCGGTAGGCACGTGGCCGGGTATGCCGGGCGCCCGCTTGGTGTCTCGGGAACCCTGCACACATCGTTGGGGCTGTGAGCGAAACCCTGGCCGGATCTCCCCGCGGATGGAACCCGAATAGGCAATAAACCTGGACTAGAGACTTGTGTGGTTAGTCAGGTCGTTGCCGACTCCCTCGCCAGGCTTCCGCTTAAAGGTTGCCGAGATACACGACGTGTACATGGTGGTAAGTGGCGAGAGAATGTGTGAAGAAGTACACCCCTGCAGGGTTATAAATGATCTATTCGAATAGTCGTGTCCGCGGTAAAGGACTTCTGGGTTGCCTATACAGTTCATAGACAAGTGAAAGTGGATACTCTAAAATGCGCAAGATAAGCATGAGTGCTATGGATGGCGTTCTCGTAGGAAGACGGGAGCGGATCCATAGTGGTGTATTGATATGGTGAATATGTGGACTCGTGTGCGCCACCTCAAAAGAGTTACTTGCAGTCGTAGTTTAGGATAGCCACTGAGTCAAAGCCGGCTTGCTGCAGTCAAACTCCACCACCCCTTTGTTGATACCGATGCATATGTAGCTAGTTCTGATGTAAGTCTTGCTGGGTACATTTGTACTCACGTTTGCTTAATTTATGTTTTTGCAGAGAGACTTCAGTCTCGCTAGTAGTTCCGCATGGACTTCGACGTTTAGCTTGTTACCTCAGCTACGATCTTGTGCCCTCGGCAGGGTCTTGTAGATAGTTAGGCTTCTCAGCCTTTTCATTTGTAGTTGTCTGTACTCAGACAAGTTAAGCTTCCGCTTGTGCTTGTTGCTTGTATGACTTGAATGCTCGGTCATCAGACCCATGTTTGTAATATCTGGCTCTTCGGAGCCTAATGAATAAATACTTTGAGTCATAGAATTTTGTTGTGATGCCATGTTGTATTTACACATATCGAGCATATTGTGTGTATGATTGAAATGCTTGGTATGTGTGGGATCCGACAACCTAGTTGTCTATCCTTGGTAGCCTCTCTTATGGGGAAATGTAGTCTAGTGCTTCCACTGAGCCATGGTAGTCTGCTATAGCCCGGTTTACCGGAGTCCTGTTAGCCTAGTTGCTACTGCTCCGGAACACTTAGACTGGCCGGCATGTGTCCTTCTTCGATCCGGTGTCTGTCCCCTCGGCGAAATGTCACGCGGTGTCTTTCGGAGTCCTGTTAGCCTGCTATAGCCCAGTTTCCCGGAGTCCTGCTAGCCCAGTTGCTACAGCGCGAATTCACTCGCTGATGACTGACACGTTCGTTGTTGGGTCATGTATGCATGTCCCTGTAAGTTAGTGCCACTTTGGGTTCACGACTAGTCATGTCGGCCCAGGATCTCTTTCATATGGATGCTAGCGACACTATCATATACGTGAGCCAAAAGGCGCAAACGGTCCCGGGCCAGGTAAGGTGGCACCCGTGGGGATACCGTGCGTGAGGCCGCAAAGTGATATGATGTGTTACATGCTAGATCAATGTGGCTTAGGATCGGGGTCCTGACAACTTTGGTATCAGAGCCTGACTGCCTGTAGGATTACCCAGCCAAACTGGTCGAAGTTGAGTCTAGAAATGCTTTAGTTATATGTAGGGGAATTGATTGTGTGAAGGGATGTAAGGCTCTTTTTACTCCTTTACCTTATGCCCTTCTGATCTGAGTCAACCTCTTCTTCTCTGCGGGGAGTAAGAACTAGGATTCTCATCTTTCTATCAGGATCACGTGTTACTATCCGTAGAATCTTAGGATTGTTGGTTCCAGGCCTCAGTTCAGTTTCTACTACTTTTAGTATGTTGTTAGTTAATCTCAGAACCTTGATATTATGATTCTGGGTGGTTATGCCACCGTTTTTGCAGGATGTCTCAAATCTTTTGAGCATTTACAGCCGTTATGTTGTCCGCGTCATCCCAGGTTTCCAAACAATCTGATGCATTTGCAAAATCCTTTCCCTCTGTTTCCGTGTCCCTTTGGGCCAGATTAAGCACACTAACTGTCTGTTGAGGTACTCCATTGCCTTGACATATGTGTTGGAGCTAGTATTATGACCCTGGGCATCCTAGAGAACCACCAAGTAATCTAGTAATGCTTTATATTCCTAGCATGGTTTTGTCCGCCATTCTCGAAAGCATCCCATGATGCCATTTAGTTAGCAGGCATTCTATTACTAGGTTCTTGAACCCAAGATTCACTCTACTTACTTCCTGTTGGTAGTGTTGCTCGTTCCTTAGGATATTAGTAACCTTTGCGATAGTCCATGAGGTCCGTGGTATATCATTCTTCCAAATACCATGAACCATCCTTGGCAGAAGTTCCTCGTTGAACCAAAAGATCACAACAAGAGTGCTCTCGATGAGTTCCCCATTCTATATTGTGACTCTGCCAATCCTACCTCTCTGCATGGGTTATCCGGAAGAAATATGTTGAATTTGTTCGTCATACTAATCCATGCATCCACAACTCAGAAAAACATATGTTCCTTTGAGTTGTCCCTCTTTAGTTGTCTTCTGGCCTTCGTCTATCAATTGATAGTCAAGAGCATGTCATGCATTCATGCTCATCGATACCTCATATTCTTATGGTCCGTCAAGCCATTCTATCCCGGACTGACTAGGAGAAACAAACTCTAGTACCTCATCCATATCTAGGATTGGGTCAAAGTAGTTGTATTTCGTAGATCAAAATGCCAAACCAGCTTTTGTTCTGTTTTACCTTCGAGTATTACCCCCTTTATGTCGACAATATCTTAGGAATTACACCACCTCTTATGAATTCTTGACGCAGTGATACTCCTCGCCATCATCATTCATTTCTTGGTCCCGTGTTGTTGCAACCGGAATGCCGACAAGTGAACTATGATGTGTGAAATCAATACTCCTAGCAGCCCCGTTGCTTGGTAGTTAATGGACAATAAACTCATTCTTAGCGTGTTGGTTATTGAATTATCATTCTAAGATTGATCGTGCTTCCAAGTCCATATTTCTAGTGCACACTTCGATCAATGAGATAGGATTGTGTTAATCCATCACTCTCTTGATCACATCGTGTTGCCCTGAAAAGTAAGATTGTTCTCGAGCTTAGTAACATATCGGTGGTTCGTGATTTTCCGAATATCTTCTCGGAAGCATTACCAGGTTGTACCTGACCGCTATGTTGAGTTCGTGATCAAGTTGGTTTTCCATAAACCACCCTTTCTCCAAGGATCTGTGTTGGTTACCCCTGAACTAGTTGGATAAGCTAAACAATAACTTGGAGAGTTGGAAGATAAAAGCTTTATCCGACTTAGTTCATTTTAGGGGATAACTTGTATGTGTGTTGAAGAAAGATGGTATTTTCCTCGATTGACCCTCGTGATCAGTTAATGGACCTATCATCTTATCCAATCTTTGATTCGAGTATGGGCTATCCTCGAATCAAATCAGAACCAACGATATTCGTAATGTTGTCTTACCCGTGGTTGTTTCCTCGATCATACACCATTATATCTTTTGGGTCTGACCAATGCTATCACCTTGTCCACATAGTCATGGAATTCCATCTTCATGGAAATTTGGATGACCTGTTGTTGAGCCCATCGGCAATATTTTCATCTTATCCATGATTCATGTTGAACATTAAGCTAGTGTTGGAAACTTTGAAAGCATTTCTTCATGCTAGCTCATGAAGCATATGTTTGGTGTAAGAAGTGACTGCCTTTGATTCACGTGCATTTGATGTAAGTTGCCGCCGTGAATTCGAGAAAGTTCGTTTTTTCTTCCTCTAGAATCATCCCAAGTCAGTCATGCATGTGCAAAGTATTCTATGGTCTGATAGACTGATCATCTTCATTCCATATGTACTCCCTAGCACACCAAGCCACTGATTGAATTGTTCAAGGAGAAGAAGCTCCTTCTTAAGAGCTAAGCCAGGCTTATACAAGGACTTCGATATCCCCAATGATGGTTCCCCATCTGAACTCGGTAGTGTTTTTATTGTATGACTACTATGTGATCATGCTTGTCTTGGACAGCGTGTTCACAAGTTTGTAGCAGAACCAGCTCATGTTTTGGAGCTTGCTACCGTAGTTCATTTCCCGAGAATCTCGCAACAACGTCTTGTCGATTTGTGTTGCAAACTTTCTTTTCCAGACATGATGTCTGAAATATCATGTTACCAACCAGATCTGAATCTCAGGCTGATATGATGGTTGGAACATTCCCAACAATTGCATTTTGTTCCCAGCTTGCACCGTCGTTGTGCCAATTTCCCATGGGTTGCCCTTCTCCGCAGTTGCTGTCTAGGATCATCTTCAAAAGTGGTCCTACCATGGGTCCCATCCATTTCCGATGATAAGCAGAAATCATCCATCGTGTTGTCTTCAACAAGGTAGTCCACATCATCCATTCTAGTCTGGGTATTTCATTCTTTCAAACTCCTTCAAATGATCGATTGTAATTGCCTTAGGCTGGTATAAAGAGTTTCAATGATCTCTATATTAAAAGTAATTCTTTTTGCCACTTGAGGGAATAATTCTACGAGTCACCTCCTCCAAGGTGCCCCGTTATGGAGTCACGACAATTATCTCCTCGCTACTTTGAAACCCATGCATCATCTTACCCAAGTGTGGAGTTGTTGCCTACCGAATTGAACCTTCGTTATCTTATACCTTTCCTCGTCACTGATCTGTGATTTATGTTTCAACTCCAGAGATGTTCCCACGTCTCACTCCATGAGTTGATCCTGAGGTGCTCGATCTTCGAGAAGATCGATTCCTGTAGGGTTTCTTTCTGTCATCATAGTTGGATGAAGATCTCGAAAGCAAGGATGTCAAGACCAATATGATGCAATGGATCAACATCTTCGAGAAATGCAGTTGGATCATGAAGATCATGTTAGCTCTGTGTCCCCTCTGTCTTCTTACCACACGTCTTGAATCTCGGGACGAGATTCTTGCTTAGTGGGGGTGAGTTGTCACAGCCCTAGCTAGTCATTGCTTGACTTTGCATAATCATCCATGCAACATGTTTAATTTCAAATAAAGTTGAAATGGGGATTGATCAAACCCTAGCACCAGAAAGAATTCAATAGGTTGAAATAAAATCGTTTTCAATGAGCCCAAAATTCCCTTTGAAAATGTTCGTGATTTCTGATAAACATGAAAACCTCTGCCAAAAATGATGAGCATATTTCTTGGACATTTATGGATTTTTGAATTAACCCAGTAAGTATTTGAATTGGAGCTAATAAATGCTATCAATACTCTTGGAGCTCTAGTAATTCTGGAACTTTTTGTGGGGCTTTGTAATAATCCATAGTGCATCCACAATAATTTTCAGAAGCTACAAAAATAATTTGGTTAGCAAACCAAGTTCAGAAACCAACTGCAAAAATAGAAAACAGAAACAAATAAATAAAAGACAGAGCAGAGAAAGACTTACCTGGCGCTTACCTGCAGCAGAGCCGGCCCAGCTCTTGTTCTGGCCCAACCCACGACCACAGCCTCCTTGTCGTCTTCCTCCCTTGACAGAAGGACAGGGGCGCGTGGTCGCCGTGCGCCGGCACGCGTCGGCTACCTCCTCTCTGCCTGCTCGCCCGGATGCCTTTGGACGACGCCATGCACTCCCCCCGGGCCCTCTCTCTCTCTCGCATCCATCCCCTCCTCTCCCTCGCTCTCTCCCGCGACGGCCGACGCGGCCATGGAAGCGCCGCCATGAACCACCGCACTCCCCGACCCCCTCTCGCCTTCCCGTGTTGCGTACAAGCTCCGCCACCGTCGCCTACGCCTCCTGGAGGACCTGCAGGACGCCGGACGCACCGCACCATGACCATGCCGTCGTCTTCAACATCTCGGCCGCTGGGATCGCCGACGACCGCACGCCATCACCAACCCTTCCACGAGCCCACAGAGCTTCTCTACGTTACCGCTGTGAGCTACCGCTTCGAACCCCTCTCTTCCCCGCCTCGATTGCGCCCTGTAGCCCTAGTTCTCACCGGAGCCGAAGCTCACCGCCGCCGCGCCATGTTGCCGCCGTGGCTATAGCCACTGGAGCTTCCACCTGAGTACACCACCGTGCTCAGAATGTCCCCACGAGACCGTAGCCACCAACATCTCCCCCTCTCGTGCACCGCAACCCCAAACCCGCAACCCATCGTGCTCCGGCCGCTGCCATTTTGGTCGCCGCCGTTGACTCCGTCCACCCCCGCTCGAACCACGACCACCGTTCGATGCGCCTCTCTGCGCTGAGCACGTAGAGCCCAGCCCCGCTCGCTCCTGCCACCGGAAACGGCCGGACGGGCAACGCGGCCGCATCCTGGTTACGCCGACGATTAGCCGCCGGTGATAGCCACTGTTAGGGGTTAATCACCCTGCTCACTAAGCCCCTAAGCCACTGGCAGCCGGGCCCCACCGATTTGTTTAAACCCCTTTCAAAATTAGTTAGACTTAAGTTAATCCTGGTGGACCCACGCATCAGAGTTGACTGTGCTGTCGTGGCTGTTGACCGGGGCCACCTGTCCGTGACCTAACAAGCCCAGGGTCGCTGACCAATGGGTCCCGCAGGTCAGGTTTGACCTGGCTGACCTAGTTGACCCGCTGACATCACCCTGGCGCAATGCAGACGCAATAAGTCATTTTCTGGATTAAAAATAATCCAGGAAATTCCAGGAAAAGGTATAAACTTCTAAAATTCATAGGAAATAATCTATAACTCAGATTGCAATAATTTATATATGAAAAATGATCAGAAGAATCCAATCTATCCATCTGTACTAGTTTCTTGCATGTTTAAACAACTTAACCTTGTTGTTTAGATAAAAACATGATAATGCACTATTTGATTTCATAATTTGAGTTTGAATTTGAACCTTTGGTTCAAATAAACTCAAACCCTTCTGTTGCTAGCTGCATTAGCTCAAATCACAGTATATTGCCATGTCATAATCATGCATCATATTTCGCATTGCATTGATTGTGTCCTTTCTCTCTTTGCCGGTGGTTGTTCCCCCTCGGTAGACGTATGTTTCGACGATGAGTTCGATGACACCGATGAAGAGCTATACTATCCCACTCTCTCGCTCCTGCTCTCTTTTACTGCATTAGGACAACAACGATTCATCTGTTACATGTTGCGGTAGTTGAACCCCTTTCCTCTGCATGACCTGTCATTGCCATAGTAAATAGCTGAAACCCACTAGCATGAGTAGGAGTTGTTTGAGCCCTGATGTGCCTACTCATTCATGCTTGTTGTCATGCCTACTACTGCTTAGAGTTGAGTCAGGTCTGATTCATCGGGGATGAATTGGAATGTGGTGAACATGTCCTACTGTTGAGAGCTAAGTGTGTGAACACGATTTGGTAAAGGTAGCGGTGAGAGGCCATGTAGGAGTACATGGTGGGTTGTCTCATTGCAGCCGTCCTCAGGAACTGAGTTCTGTGTTTGTGATCCATGAACAGCTACTACCACGCATTGGAATGCTTAAGTGCCCCTCTCGGCTTCTTAACCACCCTTGTCCTCTGTCCAGGAGTTACAAGTAGTTTCTAGTGTTTGTAGTATGCTGGAGGCCGTGCGTAGCGCTGACCCGAGGGGTGGGCTGTGATGCGGTAGGCACGTCGCCGGGTATGCCGGGCGCCCGTTTGGTGTCTCGGGAACCCTGCACACATTGTTTGGGGCTGTGAGCGAAACCCCGGCCGGATCTCCTCGCAGATGGAACCCGAATAGGCGATAAACCTAGACTAGAGACTTGTGTGGTTAGTCAGGTCATGGCCGACTCCCTCGCCAGGCTTTCGCTTGAAGGTTGCCAAGACACACGACGTGTACATGGTGGTAAGTGGCGAGAGCGTGTGTGAAGAAGTACACCCCTGCAGGGTTATAAATGATCTATTCGAATAGCCGTGTCCGCCGTAAAGGACTTCTGGGTTGCCTATACAGTTCATAGACAAGTGAAAGTGGATACTCTAAAATGCGCAAGATAAGCGTGAGTGCTATGGATGGCGTTCTCGTAGGGAGACGGGAGCGGATCCGTAGTGGTGTATTGATATGGTGAATATGTGGACTCATGTGCGCCACCTCAAAAGAGTTACTTGCAGTCGTAGTTTAGGATAGCCACTGAGTCAATGCTGGCTTGCTGCAGTCAAACTCCACCACCCCTTTGTTGATACTGATGCATATGTAGCTAGTTCTGATGTAAGTCTTGCTGGGTACATTTGTACTCACGTTTGCTTAATTTATGTTTTACAGAGAGACTTCAGTCTCGCTAGTAGTTCCGCGTGGACTTCGACGTTTAGCTTGTTACCTCAGCTACGATCTTGTGCCCTCGGCAGGGTCTTGTAGATAGTCAGGCTTCTCAGCCTTTTCATTTGTAGTTGTGTGTACTCAGACAAGTTAAGCTTCCGCTTGTGCTTGTTGCTTGTCTGACTTGAATGCTGGGTCATTAGACCCATGTTTGTAATATCTGGCTCTTCGGAGCCTAATGAATAAATACTTTGAGTCGTAGAGTTTTGTCGTGATGCCATGTTGTATTTACACATATCGAGCATATTGTGTGTATGATTGAAATGCTTGGTATGTGTGGGATTCGACAACCTAGTTGCCTATCTTTGGTAGCCTCTCTTATGGGGAAATGTAGTCTAGTACTTCCACTAAGCCATAGTAGTCTGCTACAGCCCGGTTTACCGGAGTCCTGTTAGCCCAGTTGCTACTGCTCCGGAACACTTAGACTGGCCGGCATGTGTCCTTCTTCGATCATGTGTCTGTCCCCTCGGGGAAATGCCACGCGGTGTCTTTCGGAGTCCTATTAGCCTGCTACAGCCCGGATTCCCGGAGTCCTGCTAGCCCAGTTGCTACAGCCCGAATTCACTCGCTGATGACCGACACTTTCATTGCTGGGTCATGTATGACTGTCCATGTAAGTTAGTGCCACTTTGGGTTCACGACTAGTCATGTCGGCCTGGGTTCTCTGTCATATGGATGCTAGTGACACTATCATATACGTGAGCCAAAAGGCGCAAACGGTCCCGGGCCAGGTAAGGTGGCACCCGTGGGGATACCGTGCGTGAGGCCACAAAGTGATATGATGTGTTACATGCTAGATCAATGTGGCTTAGGATCGGGGTCCTGACACCCACAGCGCTCCGCACTTGCCCTTTGGCTTCGCCTCGAAGCCAAGTCCGAGCGCGCCTTGGGCCCGGGGGCTACTGTCGGCGTTTTGGGAACGAGGGTGATACGTCTCCAACGTATCTATATTTTTTATTGTTCCATGCTGTTATATTATCATTCTTGGATGTTTTATAATCATTTTATAGTCATTTCATAGTCATTTTATATCATTTTTTCGGGACTAACCTATTACCCAGTGCCAGTTGTTGTTTTTTGCTTGTTTTTTACATCGTAGGAAATCAATATCAAACGGAGTTCAAACACCGCAAAACTTTTTGAGGATTTTTTATGGACCAGAAGACCACCAGTGGGCCAAAGCAGCACCTGGGGGGTGCCCCGAGGGGGGCACAACCCACCAGGGCGTGCCTGGGAGCCCAGGCGCACCCAGGTGGGTTGTGCCCACCTCGGTGGCCTCCTGCACCCCCTATTTACCCTATAAATTCAAAAATATTCCAAAAACCCACAAGGTTAACCTAGATCAGAAGTTCCGCCGCCGCAAGGCTCTGTAGCCACGAGAAACCAATCTAGACCCTGTTCCGACACTCTGCCGAAGGGGGAAATCATCACCAGTGGCCATCTTCATCATCCCGGCGGCCACCATGATGAGGAGGGAGTAGTCCACCCTAGGGGCTGAGGGTTTGTACCAATAGTTATGTGTTTAATCTCTCTCTCTCTCTCTCATCTTCTTGAGATGTCACGATCTTGATGTATTGCGGGCTTTGTTAATATAGTCAAATTATATGGGGTTTTCCCCTCTCTATCTTGTTGTGATGAATTGAGTTTTCCCTTTGAGATTTTGTTTTATCGGATTGAATACTTCTATGGATTTGAGAACACTTGATATACGTCTTGCAATTGAATACTCGTGGTGACAATGGGGTATCGTATTGATTCACTTGATATATGTTTTGGCACTCAACTCGCGGATTCCCGAGGTGACATTGGGGTAATCTATGCATAGGGGTTGATGCACGTTCTTGTCTTTGTTTCTCCAGTAGAAATCTTGGGGCACTCTTTGAAGTTCTTTGTGTTGGACTGAGTATTATGAATATGAATTTGCTTTGTTGTTATTTTAGTACGAACTCTAGGATAGATCGAACGGGAATAACTTTGTGTTATTTTAGTACGAACTCTTGAATAGATAGAACGGAAAGAATAGCTTTGAGGTGGTTTCGTACCCTCCAAAAAAATTATTCTTATGTTCTCCGCTAGATAGGAAATTTGGAGTGATTCTTCATTGCACTTTGAGGGGTGGTTATATGATCCAATTATATTAACATTGTTGAGAGATTGCACTAGTGAAACTACGGACCCTAGGCCTCATTTTCAAGCATTGAAATACCGTTTTTGTGCTCGTTTACTATTTGCTTCCTTGCTGTTTTCATTTATTAAGATTATAAAAATATATTTCTACCATCAATATTACACTTTTATCACCATCTCTTCGCCGAACTAGTGCACCTATACAATTTGCCATTGTATTGGGTGTGTTTGGGACACAACAGATTTCTTGTATTTGGTTGCAGGGTTGTTTGAGAGAGACCATCTTCATCCTACACCTCCCATGGATTGATAAACCTTAGGTCATCCACTTGAGGGAAAATTGCTACTGTCCTACAAAACTCTACGCTTGGAGGCCCAACACGAATCTACAAAAATAAAGTTGCGTAGTAGACATCAGGGGGTACCCAGACTTGCCTGCCTGCGGCCCATGGCATGGCCCCATCAACGGCCTGGTACGGCCCACCTGCAGCATCAATAACTCAAGACCCTCGCCAGGCGGATGACACCAATACCTTCGGAAGGAGCGGCCTCCCCAGGCTGGCTCCTGAGGAGCGGAGATTTCTATGCAAGCCTCACCTCGTGAGGTTCGGATGACGTGAGCCATGACGACCTAGGCCAGGCGGGCATCAGCGGGCGCAGTGTTGCAGTTTCCTCTTTGGTGCAAAGGAGGCAAGCGCAGGCGCGGAGTTCCGAGGAATCAGCCAAAGGTTTCCATTCCTGTGAAACGAGACCAGGACCGCCAGGACGGCGGGACGGAGGTCATCACCGAGCCCACCACGGTGTCACAACCAGAGGCTTTGCAGGTGAAGACTACTTTTGTCAGGATAAGATGTACTAGTTGTCTTCCTTCGAATTTGTCCATTGTGCGATCCCTTCCCGCCTACATTTGGGAAGAGAACCAAGGCCACTATAAATAGGACCTAGCCACTGTCGGTGTCCTGGGAACGGGGGTCCCCAGACTTGCCTGCCTGCGGCCCACGGCGTGGCTCCACCAGCGGCCCTGTACGGCCCATCTTCACCAACAAACACTCAAGACCCTCGCGAGGGGCCAAGCCTCACGAGGCGGACGACGCAAGACCTCCTCGGGGGCAGCCTCACCAGGCTGGCTCACGAGGGGCGGAGAGATTAAGGCAAGGGACACCTCGCGAGGTTCCTGTGATGCAAGCCATGACGACTGGAGCCAGGCGGGCACCAGGCGGGTGACAGCGCGCAGTGTCCTCGTTTCCTCTTTGGTGCTAAAGAGGCAAGCGCAGGCCAGGAGTCCTGAGGCATCAGGCAAAGGTTTCCATATCGGTGCAACGAGACCAAGACAAGTAGGATGACAGGACGGAGGTCACCGTGGAGCCCAAGACGACGTCACCACCAGAGCCTTTGGCAGGTGAAGACCACCTTTAGTCAGGATAACTTGTACTAGTTGTCCCCCTTCAAATTGGTTGTTGTGGCATCCCTTCCTGCTCAATATTTGGGAAGAGGACTAGTGCCTCTATAAATAGGACTAGCCACCACAGTAGGAGGGGGCATTCAGATCATCCTCACCAACACAAGTTCACCGAGCACAAGAACACCTCTCCTCAGGAGGCTGTTCTTCCCTTGTACTGTTCATCATCAGCCCAACAGGCAATCCACCACACCACACTGGAGTAGGGTATTACACCACATCGGTGGCCGAACCAGTATAAATCTCGTGTCTCTTGTGTTGCGGGTTCGTCGAGCTAGGCTTTGAGATCGTGGCGAGGGTGAGGGCGTGATTCGGTAGGGAGAGATCTTCGTGCGCACCCCAGTGTTCGAACCTCAAGGGTTTTGCCGGAACCCGAAATCCGATATTTGGCGCACCAGGTAGGGATGCGCTGGAGCTTTCCTTCCGTCGATCTGCACTTCGCCACCACCACGCTTCGCCCCCATGGCAGGCGCCGCGCTCCCTGCTGCGACGACTGATGCCAGTGACGGGCCAAGGGGCTCTGAGCTTTGGCCCCCGCCTTACGGCAGATGCAATGGCCACCCAAGTTCAAGCCGGAGATGCCATCGCGCTACGACGGCGTGGCAGACCCGTCGGTTTTCCTGCTGGCATACGAGGAGGCCGTCCTTAAGGCTGGGTGCGACGACAAGGTCATGGCCAACTAGCTTCCCATGGCCCTCACTAGTGTGTCGCGCGCACTACAAAAAAATACACTTCCGTGATGATGCGTGTTTGTCACAGTAGGTCACGTTTTCTGTCATACATGTGCTATTGTAGAAGTTTTCCATGACATTACCAAAATTATCATCACGGAAGTGTCCACTTCCATGACGATAAATCGCGCGTCACAGAAGTGCTTTCGTCAAGGGTGACCGACACGTGGCATCCACCGTAACGGAACACCGTTAAGCTATCGGGTCCGGTTTTGGATCCGATAACCCGTTAGCAGCCCCGACCAATGGGTTTTTCCACGTGTAAAATCATCATTGGCTGGAGGAAACACGTGTCGGCTCACCGTTGGGACAGATCTCATCCACTCATTGGACCAAAAGCGCCTATGATACGTCGACACGTGGAATGGCCCAACAGAGGCCCATTCATGTGAAAAGGCCGGCCCATTTGACTTAGTCAAAAGGTGGCGGGCCGGCCCACGGAAAGCCTGTTAACGGCATGTTCGCATATAGCCCATTTACAGCCCGCTAACCCAGGGCCCGTTTACGGCCTATCCGAATTAGGCCCAGTAGCGTCATCTGGGCTGTCCAATATAATTCCAGCCCATTTTAAGTTCTGGCCCATGTATGGCCCATGACGTCTTTCGGCCCATATGAGACCCTTTGTAACTCTTGGCCCATTAACGACCTGTGGTGAAACTGGCCCGTAATGAACAGTGTATCACTTTATACCCATTAACGGCCCATTATTCCGTTGGGCCGTTTCCAGCCCATGTTATCTTTCGGCCTTCTCAGGGCCCATTTATTCTTGGGCTCATTTCCAGCATTCGGTTACTTATGGCCTGTTACTGCCATTTTCTGCTTGTGGGCCAAATTCAGCCCGTGGTTACAGTCGGCCCGTTTGTGGCCCGTTAATACGTTGGGCCGTTTTCATAGCGTCATCAAATACGGCCTATTAACGACGGCCCGTTATGGTCGGCCCATGAACGGACGACTCCAACTCTAGCCCGTTTACGACCATAATGCGGTCTGTTTTTGGCCCATGTTTGGCCAATCGATCACACGGCCCGTCTAAGGCCCATTGATGATACGGCCCGTAGAAGGCCCATTGTTTCTACGGACCATAGAAGGCCCATTGTTTCTACGGCCCGTAGGAAGCCCAGTGTCACTACAGTAAATATGTAGCCCATGGCCTGTTAAAGGTGGGAAACTACTATAGGTTTA
Organism: Triticum aestivum; assembly: GCF_018294505.1. Lineage (NCBI taxonomy): Eukaryota > Viridiplantae > Streptophyta > Magnoliopsida > Poales > Poaceae > Triticum > Triticum aestivum. The sequence goes on along the minus strand of NC_057799.1, from coordinate 258,185,767 downwards.
GACCTGCTAATGGCCCAAGATGATTATAGGCCCACGTTTTGGGTCATATGAGTAACGGGCCGGCCTGAAGACCAACAACACTGAGATCCACTGAACCTTCCGGCCTAAATTACAGCATACCGACCAAAGAATAAACCTAGACTATACAACAAAGAAATTACGGCATATTACATCCACTGGGAATCAAAGTTCGCTACCGGTGATAGTAAAGCGCAACATGACCGCGGATTACATACACTCGGCATCAAAGGTCGCCACCAGTGCATATAAACGCGCCGACAAAAGAATATACAAAACTGAGAGCACTTCAGAAGGAACTAGACCTGGCAAGCTCGGGCCCCGCAAGCAGCCGAACAAGCTGATGAGACCTCAGTTGTGTCAACGATAGATGCTTCATCCCTAGCTGTATGGCACCATAGTGCGCACGGCAGTCCCCTGACATCTTCATTATATCTTTGACTTCAAGTCGGAGCTGAGCTGAAGCAAGCCTTTCCGCTTTAAGTTGAGACTGAAGAAGTCGAACTGATTGAGGCAGCGGCTACACAGAGGTTGTCTCACACCTGCTGGTGAGTAGCTTCAACTCACTGTCTTCATCAAGACAGGACCTTGGGGTCATCTCGCTGTCCTCAAGATGGTTTGGCTCACTATCTTTCCTAAAGTTCTGCCTGGCATAAGAGATACTACTCTGAAAGAGAAACAAGGAGACACGTAACAGGTTTCACAATTATATAAGCAAATAAATGGATCTGTTCTGCATAAGGAACATGTTTTTACAACTACAATTTAAAACTGGTAGTTGTTGCTAACATCCAATCAGATGTAAACAGCAGTGGAGGAAATGATGCCTATCCAAATCTATAATAGAACAAAGTTTGAAGGCCTGAGAAGGATGAACTTACATTACATGTTAACACGGGCTGGACAAAGCCCTTCTCCATGTTGATGGAAAGATAATTCAATAAATTCCCCAAAGAAAATTCTTTATAAGCGTTGCCATTATTCTAAATTTTGCAAAGAGTAAATATAGATCAAATAATATTGGAAGAAATAGAGTATAATGAAGCTCAGGTGCAGACTGATGATACATAATCAAATAGCAATTAATTAAGTACAGCGTTACAAGGCAAAAGGTATTGACAAGAGGAATGCAGACATCAACGTGTGCAGTGGCATTAGCTTTATTCAACATTTTGGTAAGAGTAAATGTAGATATGATAATTTGGAGAAAGTGGAGGGCAGGGCAGATAAGATACAGAGTAATGCTAGACAATCAACTATCTCGCGATGCATGTACAGTAATACCACCACCGTCCGTCATTAGTTGTCGCTCAAATGGATGTATCTAGCACTATTAAGTTATAAATACATCCAATTGATCAGCAATTAATTCTATACAGAGGGAGTACATGACAACAGGTACTTACATGAGCAATCCAAAACATCATAACCATTGTGTTAATTCCACATTTATATAAGAGTAAATATAGATCTTATAATGTCAAGCAAAGGGAGGATAAAGAAGCGAACACTTACAGTGATGCTACATAATCAAACAGCAATGAGTGTAAGTATGCTGACAAAGGGCAAGAGGTACTGACAAGAGCAATGCAGAGCCCAGCATTGTCGTGAGATCCTATGATCCTTTGGGCAAGGAGATTCATCTGAAATTAGTTTTCATACAAGAGAGAAGGTAAGGCACATGCACAAATTTAGGAGTTCAAATTTTGAATTGATATCATAGACACCACCTGATGCTGGGCTGTCAGCAGTTCTAATAGGGGTTTGGCCACTGGAGTAGGGGTAAAGTCTGTTACAGTTGGGCTTGTGTTTTCTGTGGCTGCTGATCTATCTGATTTAACAGGTATCACTACCTTTTCCAAATACCTAGTTTGTACTCCTTGAGGATCTGCAATCACCCTCTTCCTTTTGGACATCTATTACGAAAGAACAACATTTGACTGGAAAAACATAGTATGATGACACATGGAATAGGTACAGAAAATGGATAGGTATGGCATATACTCATATATGATGCTTAAACTAAGCAGATGGTGTAACAAAGTAGAAGTAATGCAAGAGGTCAGATGCAAAATATGTGCGACCAATACAACCTTGCCAAGTTAGAGCATGCACCTTGATGGGTGAATAAGATAGGCCATCCTCCACCATGCAAAGTTTGTTAGCCAGTGGATTGTTCCACAATATTCCTCTCGTGCGCCCATTCTCATATTCATTTTGATAATGTTCAATACTTGACATGCATGAAAACATAAAAACAAGTGAGATTATCTTTGGAATGCAGAAGTGATTCTAATCCAATACTTCCTCCGTGTAAACCCCTTTGTGCTATCTCTGCAATTCTTCTAAGACGTGCCATGCATGCTGTAATTTAGTGTGTGCATTAATATAATCTGGCCTACTACTCAAAATATGAGAGCTCCAAAAGTGATGATACTTCGCAGATGACAGCTTCAACATATAGTAAAGAAGAACAAGTCGACCTGACCTGATAGATTCAAAATATACTAAGGGAGAATAACTCGACCTGACCAGTCGACCGCAAGAGAAGAGGATCATCTTAAAGAAGAGCAGAAGAGCAAGCAGACTGAAGATATTACAAGTCTTTCTATACAATGTCGGTTGGCCACCCATGATAAACCAGAGCGCACAGAGAAATACTATTCCTTCCGGTCTCTCCATATGTGGCTCACATGCATTTCGAAACTAAAGTAGGAACATTTAGCTGACCAATTAAACATCTCTCAGTTTTACTAATATCAGCATAATATCATATTTGAATTTGTACAACTAAGCTTGTTTAGCTCGATGGGTGGAGCAGTGCTATTATGATACGAACCACGTAGGCTGATCGTGGTCATCATAAAATGGGGAAACCGTAAGCATGATGAGTAAAGTGTTAACCGTGGCAGTGGGATGGCAGATCTGAAGCTGCAAACCGTGCAAAGGGTAGTTAGCAACCGATATTTGCTTTTAAATAACAACTAAGATTTGGTATGGACAAGAAAGTACAGTCAACAAGTGACAAAGAAATGCAATTCTGCTGTCTCTCTATATGTCGCGACATGCATTTGGAAACTCAAGTGGGACCTTTAGCTAACCAATTAAATGTGTCTGTTAACTAATATCAGTATCATATCACAATCATATTTGAACAACTAAGCTTTGGAATTTTGAGTGTTGTGTTGTTTAGCTTGAAGGGTGGAGTAATGCTAGTATGACAGAAAGCACCTACGCAGATCATAGTAGAGTAGATAAAAGGGGAAAACCCTAAGCATCAAGAGTAAAATCAGGAAAGTGGAACTAGCTGGACTAGTGGGTGGCGCACATGCTTTTCGAAACGAATATAGGAACATTAGGTGACCAATTAAACATTCTCTGTTTTAGTAATATGAGCATCATATCAGATTCGTATTTCAACACGTAAGCTTTGGAATTATGAGTGGCATGTTGTTTTGCTTGATGGGTTGAGGTCTTGAGGAGCAGTGCTAGCACGACACGAAGCAGTGAAGCACCTACGATGATGGTAGTTAATATAAAGGGCGGAAACCATAAGCTTTACGAGTATAGTGACCGTGACATGGCGGATCTGAAGGTGCAAACCGGACAAAGCTACTTCGCAACCAATGTTTGCATTCAAATAGACACTACGATTTGGTATGGACAAGAAAAGTACAGTAAACAATTTAAGATCTATTTTCCGGGTGAGATCAATAACTTAAGCACATATGTAAGAGTACCACCTCTCTTGCGATGCCGTGTAGGCCCCTGCTGATACGTTGAGGGTGTTGCGGGTGCGATGGCTGTCGGTGGCGAGGAAGAAGACTTTAGATGGCAGACGGCCGGGTTGGGGGATAAATCCTGTTGCCGTGGACGAGGCGGTCGTAGGAGCGGCAACAGCAAAGTGGACGACGGCGCCGATGAAGCGAGACGACGCGATGAAAGGATCCTGGTCCGGCGCCGTGGATGAGAGACGTCATCTCTTGAAGTGGACGACATGGTAGGGGTAGCGGCTCCGGCAAGGTGGAGGATGGGGTGGCGGACGGAGGAGGCTGGCCGCAGTGGGGAGGTTATCGTGGCGCCGACGGTGTATGAGTGGGGAAATGGAGGGAGTGGGGGATCTCAAACTTTGGGACGCGCTTGTCTGAAATGTGGGAATGTTACGAACTTATCCCCCGTTTAAAATTTCGGACATCACGTTGGTTGGGGATAGGACGGTAATATCGCATCTCCCAAATATCTGCCGGCAACGATTTCGGGCGAGGAGAGGGTGTTTTGCCGCCCACGGTTGGCGCCCAAGATGTATGAACGGGGCTGACAGGTAGGGCGGTTGTGTCACGTCTGAGGGAAGTTACACATCTGCCCCTATTTAAAATATTAGCCTACATCAATTTTGGACGAGGAGAGTTTGTTTTGCCGCCCACTGTGGATGAATGGGGAAATGGAGGGAGAGACACATGTCTTTCAGACGAGCTTGAATCAAATGTGTTTTGCCGCCCACGTTTGGCGCCCATCGTGTCTGAATGGGCTCAGAGGCCGTCATGTCATGTCTGATTGAAGTTACTAGTCTACCCCTATCGACAGCAGTGTATATCCGGTCGATAAGGATGTCAAGTGTCAGGGGTAGACAATAATTTCCATCCCGCAAACACTTGCTTAGGGCAGCGCACAAATGATAGTGGGTGTTTAGCCGCTTCGTTCAAAACTTGGGAGAATTAGCATTCACGTTTGCCCTGGGCCCTGGCAACTAAATCCAAATCCAATGTTTATTCGATTACGAATATCTACAGATAATTCTACGTTTTGTTATTTATTTCTTCAAAACCACAACAAAGATTTATTCCACCTTTATATATGATTATGATTTAGAAATGCCGTGATCTTCGAATTCAGTAGGTTGGATACACTTGGAGTCAAACAGTTATTTCATCCAATACAATATGCTCACACGAAAAACAGTTCACCTAATGTCAATCATACAAGTACTGAGGATTACCTCGCCTAAAAAAATCGGATCATTACAACACATGGACAACATAGGGGTTCTTACAACATAATCCATTCAGAGACATGACACAACATGCAAGTACAGTAATCTAATGACAATTTCAACTGCTATCTAAAGAAGAACTGGGATTAACCTGGGCTTCAGATAGCATAAGCAGCAGGACCTCCTCCGTCTTCAAATGCAACATTCTTACTTCCTCCAATTCTTGGGTTGCTTGCATAATGCGTGCAGCTAATTGCATAATTTCCAGCTTCAAGATCGAGATTACCTCATTCATGGCAGCCACACCATCTCTTTCTGCCTCTAGTAGAGCCTCAAGAACTATAATATCTGTGCTCAGACTGCTCTCCGGTGGTGTTGCCTCTGAACTGCTACCATCTGGTAACATGGATGGCGCACTGCTTCCAGGAATAGATTCTGGGGTTGTACATTGTGTCCTAGTGTGAACGGCATCCTGAAAGGTTTCCGCTGGACATAAGTAAGAGATAGTTATCGCATGATCCAGGCAGTAAGATTACATGGTAAACGTATACAAATTATTGCCGAGCATGGCAAGCTATATTTAAATGGTTCGAAGCAGCATTAGCCGAAAAGAAATTAAAATGATAAGATGAAACTAGGGATGTAAGTGGCAAATAAACGACATCTGCGAGTCCCATCTAGTTAGTTTTTGCTAGCTCCCTGGTTCATTTTCCTCAAAAAACAAAAACTCTTTTGAACTATCATACCACTAGTGGACTTTAATCGGGATTAATCGGGACCCAGTTGACATCCCTAGTTGAAAGGGAGTGTACCACCACTATATTTAAGTTGCCAAGGCATCTAAGAAGTTGAAATAATCTGAGAAAGCACTTAACAGTGTGGCCTCATATAAACTACGAAGATAGTCTTGTGATGAAGTTTAGAGGAAAAGTTAAGGACTCAAATGAACTAGGCATGCATTTCTTTACAATAGTACATCAGGCACTGCTGACATATTGGCCAACTCAGGTATAGTGTAACAAGTAACAAACAAGCATTCGAATCAAGCAATACAGCAAAGCAGACAACTGAACTATTTGTTATTCTGTAGGATTATAGGTTGAGGGCACAAGCCAAGAAAGCAGCCGACACGCATTACATTTCACATGTACTAAAACAGACTAGCTTACCATATGTTGCTGTGAAGCCTCGCTGCTATTGCAATGTTCTTTGAAGATATCGTCAGCATCCCGTGGTTGCAAATATACTTGTTGTAGTTTATTCTGCACCCTCTATTTAGGTAAAATTAATTTTAATTGCATGCACTAGCTCGAATTGATCATCAATGGTTCATCTAAACTAATGAAAGAAGGGTGTGTGCATACACGACAATATATCTGCTTCCCTCTATTTTTATGCTTGTCCGAGGTGCCAGCCCCAAAAGAAAAAATATTTTGCTTGATGTGGTTGGCAGCTCCATAATTAATAGAAGCATCAAATTAGTCATGCAACTTGGGAAGATCAAGAACACACACAAAAAGTAATGAACAGAGGCTCGTAGCAGTGATGTAATAGCTAGCATCAGAAAATGTAGGGTAAAACGAACAAAAACCAGCGGAATCACATGCTAGTTTGCTGATGTGTAATTAAGCATAGAGAACATGAAGCAGTCTAATGGAACCAATAGGTGGCATCAGAACAACACCATTATCATAAATATAGCATGCAAGAAGTAAAATAGTAGGCAGTGATATCTAGGAAGTACAGTAATACTTGGGACAAAACTAAAGCATATTAACTATATGTGCACTGGTATGTAATTTAGCACATGTAACATGTTCACTGCCAGAAGTATGGCCCTACAGGTGCAAGCAGAATAACGCGTCTCATAAAAACAGAATGGTGCCCTGAAGAAATTCAAAGGTGCGGTGCTTATGCTAAGAAAGTGAACGTAGGCGCCGGCCGTTGGATAATAGTACCTGATTCTCGGCGGCATATGGGTATCGTTGGCATACTTGATAGCTAAGGATCGTCGATGGTGCTCGTGTTGCGGTTGAGTCTGGGCTGGCTGTCGCCGTCGCTGAAGCGGCTCCGGTGCTACGGTTGCGGCGCGTGTCGACATACAAGAAAGCTCATCTGTGGTAAGTGAACAGTTGCACGATAAAGAGAAAAACCGAAGGAGTACAGATCAAAATAACCGGATGAGGCTGCGGCGTCGGTAAAGCAGGGCCGGTGGAGTTGAATATGGCGTCCGTGGAGCGGGTCCGGTGCAGTGGACGAAGGCTTCGGCGGGCGCGTTGTATAGTGCTTTCGGTGAGGCGGATCTGTTGCGGCGGACGAGGGCTTGTATGAAGGGCCAGCGAAGGGACGGACGAGGGAGTCAGTGAAGGGCCTACACTGTGGTGGACGAGGGCGCCGGTTAAGCAGATCCGGTGCGGTGGACCATGATGGCGGTCGAGGAGATCTGGAGCGGTGTACAAGCCAGTCGCTGAAGCAGCTCCGGTGAAGTGGTGAGTTGGCAGTTGGGGGTTCCAAGGTGCGGAAGGTAGATCCGTCGGGGTGTGAGGTCCACCGCTGCAGCGGAGGACTAGATTCGGCGGCTTGTCGTGGTTGGGGGGTCGGGGAAGGGGAGGGGAGGGGCTCTGGGGAAGAATGTTGGGGGCAAAGAGGGGAAAACAATGGAGTTACAAAAGAAGCCCTTTTCTGTTCATGTGGCAGGGGTAAAACAGGAATATCACAAGGCTAAACTTTCGGGCGCGAGATATTTCGATGTGAGCGGGAAGTTTGAAAGCTTTTGGCGCCTGAAATTATATTCTGCTCTTGTACGGCCGACTATGATATCATGGCCGAGAATTTGTTTGTTTAGAACGCAAAAAAAGTGCAAGTTTTGAAAATCAATGTCTCCAACTCGAAACTTAGATTGTCCATTCAATCCAAATATGGATCATTGAGCTACTACAAGCAAATACCATCATATGGTCCAATTCAAATGAAATTCCAAATGTGTTTATCCTAAATATGATGACAAAAGCAAAAATGTGTATGTGTATGAATAAAGTGGATGATTATAAAGTTTGAACATGCCCGTATGTGTATATCTCTAGGTTTGATATATGAATTTGAAATCACGTAATCCCGGCTTAAAAATGTACCTCCGTTTAAATGAATTACAAAAGCTAATGATGGAGTCGAATTCCAAAATTCCAATCATAGGTTTGTAATTCTGGTACATCAAAGTATATCACGCATGTTCAAAAGTATCGTTATCTCATAGTCCAAACTGTGAAACAAATTGATCAACCTTGAGTGCACACACTATTGACCATGTATATCTCAATTACGCTAAAGTCCCTCAAACATAGACACCTCACTCTTTATCTGAAGCCAACCCCCCCCCCTCGTCC